>NW_019174366.1:2525748-2551873 GCF_002260705.1 Seriola dumerili
GAAATGGAACTGTAAATGTTAGTGTCTAACACAGACCAAGAGCATAAAGACTCTGTTTAAAACAAGGTGAGAACACCAGGGATCCCAAGTGTTCTACAAGTTGGTTGGTTGGTTGGTTGGTTGGTTGGTTGGTTGGTTGGTTGGTTGTTTGGTTGGTTGGTTGGTTGGTTGGTTGGTTGGTTGGTTGGTTGGTTGGTTGGTTGGTTAGTTGTGTTGGTTGGTTGGTTGGTTGGTTGTGTTGGTTGGTTGGAGGTTGGTTGGTTGGAGATTGGTTGGTTGGTTGGTTGGTTGGTTGGTTGGTTGGTTGGTTGGTTGGTTGGTTGGTTGGTTGGTTGGTTGTGTTGGCTTGGTTGGAAGTCATGTCCTCATATAACCCTGACCCATTTCCAGGGCTTTATCAGTTCCTGAGGACTCTAAACGGGAGTCCATGTCCCGGGATGATGACATCAGCGGTGTGTAATGCCTCTCGGCGGCTGACCTCCTGTACTGCAGTGTTCATACTCAGATCCCGCCAGCTGTCCTCATCTGAACAGCACTCAAATAAGTCCCCTGCAACAAGCACTGTCCCCGCTGAGGTTCCCTTCACCTGAACGCTGACATCCTGTCCTGTGTGGCCTGGACTGGGAACTACACATACCTGTAGGAGAAGAGAGACTGGTTGGAAACTGAGGGAAAACCAGCAGAACAGCACATCAGCCCACTGAGCTCCATCACATTCTGACTGTTTTGTTTTATCTCCTTTCCTCCAGCTTTTCTCCCTCTGGTCTTTGGATGGCTGCGCATTACTCTTCCTGGTGAGCTACAGCCTGGGGCTAGCTGCACCCTACAGCTGGTTGATGGGAACAATACATGATGGGAACAATGCATGATGGGAACAGCAGGGCTTGGTTGATAAAAACAAGTCGACACTTCAAACACAACATCTCNTTATTATTAGATTTAGTCTCAGTCCTGAGATCTAAGGTCCATGTTAGTTTTAGTCATCTTTAGTCGACTAACACATTTGACACAAATGTTGTGAAGTGATGCTAGAAATTAGCTACAAAACAAGAAGCTTCATAGCTTAACACAGAGGGTGTCTGTGATGTTATACATCAATACATCTGTGAAAGAAGTTCTGATTTATATATTTATTCTGAACCAACACAACTACACAGATTAACATCTGTCTGTGTCAGAGAGGTGTTGATTTAACACTGTTTATCTCCCTCTGGTCTTTGGATGGCTGCGCATTACTCTTCCTGGTGAGCTACAGCCTGGGGCTAGCTGCACCCTACAGCTGGTTGATGGGAACAATACATGATGGGAACAATGCATGATGGGAACAGCAGGGCTTGGTTGATAAAAACAAGTCGACACTTCAAACACAACATCTCAGAGAGAAAAAGTGAATGTGTAGTGATGGTACACACACATATCAGAGAGGTGTGGGGGGAGGAGTTTCTGACATTATCTGAAAATATTACATAATCAGTGTAAACCCCTGGTAATACGCCGCTTAACTAAGAGGACTGACAATTGTTGTTATTGTCTGGAACCTACACTGTAACTGCTCAGGCGCATGGAGGTGTGACAGTGGCCGGAGTTTGAACTTCTTTTATCATTCTTTCACACATGTACTTATGTCACTTTTCATGTGTGTAAATGAATGGCATCCACAGAGACATTATGAATTTTTGACTCAAACTTCATTCTTCGAAAGTGTATTAGGGAAAGTTTGAGAATAAAGTCATAATATTACCAGAATTTAAAAAAAATGTGTTGAGAGAAAAAAAATGATGTTTAGCAATATTACATCAACCAATGAAACAGGTCAGTGTCAGCCTGAGCTGCTTCTGGCAGCTGCTGTTTGTCTGTGTAACTATAGAATAGACTCAGTTTCTTCACAGTCTTTTCAATGTCCTGATGATGATGATGATGATGATGATGATGATGATGATGATGATGATGAGGCAAAAGATGTTGTTTCTCCCTATTAATGAAACCTGTGCTAAAGTAGAACTTCACAGGATACCTCACATTCCTCATTTTAAAGCCTCTGGTATTCCCCCTCTAAAACAACACACATTCTTATATTACAACTTTATTCTCATTATGACTTTTTTCTAAAAGTAAAAATTTATTCTCAAAATTTCAGATTTTTTTTCCGCGGTGTGGCCCTAATAAGTTTTTTTTTTTTTTTTTATACATATTGTGCCTGGTTTCTGCCAAAACAAGAATCAGAGATGTTGAGAAAGTAGCTGTGAACATCCCTAAACCTTCATCTACACCAACCTCACCTCCACCTTTGTCTCAGCGCGCCTGTGGACAGTTGACAGAGACAAATCTCAGGTCTTCTCTGAGTTAAAACAGGTTTGGTTGATCAGCTGACTGAATGACTGAATGACTGGTGAAGTGATGAAGTGATGAAGTGAGTGAGGAGCTGTGGCTGCAGTGATCTGGTTGAACACCTGTTGCTTTGTATCCAGTCTCAGACCAGACTTAACTTTTCTCACACTTGTACCACAGTCTGCTGCGATGACACCAACCTGCTCATCGATGACGTAACCGTGTCCGTCTGCCAGCTCGTTGGGTCGGTACCGGTCCCCCTCACTGACGTCATAACCTACAATCATCAGCGCTGCTTGGAAAAGAGCCAGATTCCCGATGTGGTCTGAATGTCCGTGAGTCCCCACGACCACGTTAACGTCTTCCGGCTCCAGACCCCGCTCCTTCAGTGACATGAGGAGAAAGTCCCGGTCCCACGGTCCCCCGGTGTCCACCAGAATGGTCTTGGGTCCCGTTATGAGAGTGATGGTCCCGTCGGCTCTGAACGTCCCGTTGGTCTGCGGGAGACAGTATCCGGCTTTAAGGACGGACACGGAGAACGGGTGACCGGGGAAGTCCAGCTGAGACTCTGAGAGCGGGACTCTCTGAACCTGATCAGAGACCACTTTACTGTCTGTCCCCATCATGTCAACAGAGTCCACAGGAAGACCTGAGGACAGACAGCTGCTTCCATTGATCAGTCCGGACCATTATAACAGGTGCACGCTGCCCCCTGCTGGACCGGAGTGTTCAATGAAGCTGCATAAAAATCAAGTACCTCCACATTTGATAATTACTAATGTTAGCACAGACTGTTCCCAACAGAATGACAAATAATATGTAATAATGTCTTATACAGAAGTTGCATAGGTTGGAATATATAATATGGTTTATATATATATAGGCCTATTCCATGTATGTATTCCATTGAAATAGAAGAAAATACATTTTATACTTATACAGTATACAAATATATTTTTGAACTATATTGAATTAATACATTAATAAATTAGATATTTAAATAAATGAATACATTGAAGTATTCTATTTTGGCTGCTTTTTAATATTTCTACACACATTATTAGACAAATGCAAATATATTCTTATTGAGAATATTTAGTACATATAGGCCTATTCATTGTATTCATATGTAAATAAGTTTAGTTCTCCATCTATGTTAATACATCAATTTGTAAATATCTGTACACATTAAAATTCCTGGAATTTGTTACCAGATTAGTTTTCTGTTGTAAATCTTCATAAGCCTCTTCATAAGAGGAGGTGAACAACATCAGCCAGGTACAGATCCCACAGCACTTCTGTTGTTGCTGTTAAAAGAATTCAGTCCTCTTCAAGCATTTATCTTGTGTTATAGTGTTAGTCCAAAGTATACATTAATGCTGTATTTGTTATTTGAAGTTTCTATATGCCATGGATCTATTCATTGAATCATGAGGTCAGTCATGTGTACAGAACAACACAACATTTTTATTACTTGTTTTATTATAAACTGTAATGATCATGTTTTACTAGCTTCATAAACACGATATCACTTCAGAATTAATTGATTGAAGTGTCTTTTAATGTGTGAACTAACACAAGACAACAAAAGACTTTAGGATTTTTAGATTTCCTGAGCTGAACAATTCACACATAACACACAACACATGATTCAAACATGCACTTCTTATTTATGTGGTCCAACTTTACAAAACAAAAAACAGCATGCACACAAATAAAGACAGCTAATACTGGTTAGCGGGTTTACTTTACTTTAAAACTCAATTCTGTGTCCAGTCTGGTAAATCGGCTACAGAAACATTTATATGATGAAAAACATGTATTTCTCATCAGTTTCCACCTTCTCCTATTTGAAGTTAAGTGTGGCAGTAAGAAGGTTGTACCATAGGAGGGCACCAAAGAGCTGCACAGCCTGGAAAGCAGCATGAGTCCTTTCCTCCTCTGGGCCACGGAGCAAACTGAACATGTTTATTAACCTAACCCTGTGTTTCATTCATAAATTCCCCATATTACCCCTGTAAAAATGTTGTTATGAACTACTCAACTGGACTCACTACCCAGAGACTCAAAGATTCAAATCTCTTCCAAAGACTCTTTGTAGTTCTGCCTCATTTATTCTGCTGTTTGTAGTTTCAACATTTTCATTGTTATGTGAATAGGCTAAGAATTATAATAACAGTAGTAACAACAACAACAACAACAACAATAATAATCATATTATTATTATTATCATTAGTGTTATTATTATTATTATTATTATTATTATTCTCTATTTTACAGTACATGTGGTCGTTTTCAAGCAGAGGAACCTTTGTATTGTCATGTGAACTGGTAGGACTCTTTATTTGTTACACATTCAACAGCAACGTCACCTTTAATCTCCACAATGGCGGATAAAACAGTGCTGGGTAAAGGGTCGTCTTTCATGGACCCTGTTAAAGGGCTTCTGTTGACATATTTTATGCCGGAATCATGCTACGACGAGTTTTTCCTCAATTTCAACTTCCTGGATGGTGAGTGGATGTTTTCAGTTTCAGCCCAGTGACTGAAGAGACGCGGGAGTGTTGAAGCTAACGTCCTGCTGATGGGAAACTATCTGCTTTTATTTTATGGAGATAACTGGATAAG
Organism: Seriola dumerili; assembly: GCF_002260705.1. Taxonomy (NCBI): domain Eukaryota; kingdom Metazoa; phylum Chordata; class Actinopteri; order Carangiformes; family Carangidae; genus Seriola; species Seriola dumerili. Next base: position 2,530,705 of record NW_019174366.1, read on the forward strand.
GCTTCCGGTGCATCGTGTCGGTCTGTGTTCTATGAGCGTTAATTAAAATGTAGCTTGACTGAATCTACACACAGAGAAACAGTCAGAACCTGAGAGCATTGAAACTGTCTCCTACAAAATAAAAGCTTCACCAACCTTTTCAGCCTGGAAACGTCAAAATGATTTGAACAGTAGTTGATACGTCAGGCCTGGTTTGTTTGATGCGGTTTTAATAGCTGTCACTCTTTCATACATTAACTACACCCAGCAGATAACTCAGAGAAGCCCGAGGAATAATATTTCCTGGTTCGTCCATACAGTAATACCCTGAAACATCCTGTAATAATGCTACGCCCTTAAATATTTTTGTGTAAGCAGGAAGTCAACTATTTTAAACTACTGCAGTTCAACAAGTCAAACTGGGATCAGGCCACCGCAGAGACAGTTTGTGAAACCAACCACAGACAACATATTAACATGCTTCATGAAAATCAGCCCTTATTCTGAAAAGCCTGTCCTGGATTAACCTAAGAATTCATGACCTGAAACACAAACCTGAGACATCCAGCACTGATCACATTGATCTTCATCCCAGTGAAGAACACGGATCTTAACATAGATTGTTGGTGGCCACACTAATAACATGTTACCATGTAATATGGAGAATAAAATTATAAACACTGACAAAGTCACTGCAGTTAACAAAGTAAAAAGATCTCAGACTCTCAGATCAGCCTCGCTTTGTTGCTTTCTGACCTTTTGGTTTCAGTTCCTGCTGGGTGAACTTTCTTCAGATAATTAGTGCTGAAAATGAATGTATAGATACAGATGTACTGAATAAGATGCAACATACTATTAAACAACTCTGACATACCAAACAGGATTTCCACCAGGTAATTTATTTTACAACATATTCATTTTAATTGGCTATATTATAACTGTAATGCATTTAAAAGCTGGAGTATTGTGCAGATATTTTGGACTGAAAAGATGTGAGATTTTAATGACACTGTTAAGTGCATCCCATGTCAAAATGTGACATAAACTTTACACGTACTGGAAACTGACTCTTGTTCACATCACAGCAGTGAAGAGAAACCCGTAGAGGAATCAGAGTTTCAGTCTGGCCGATTGATTTTAACAGAGGTTCAGAGTCAGACTGAAGCCTCCTGTGTGACATAGACATATGACACTCTGACCTACTGAAATAAGCTTTGTTTAACTCTTCATGAAACACTTGTCAGGTCTACATTAAGAATGAATATGTTTCCACTTCCGCAGCGTGAGACAACGTGGGTAACAAGGGTTTAACCTTTAAACTAGGCAGTTACTTGTGCTAATCTGATTGGCTCATCACTGTGTACTGTGTACATGAGGGTTAAAGCTCAGGTGGGCAGGTGAGTGTTGGTTGTCTGATCTCCAGCTCTACCTGTCGTCATGTTGAGACATCATAGACGTCAAGCTGTATTTTTATATTTTCCTCAGAGTCAACAGATTCCCCAAGAAGAGCCAAAGCAACAGTGACGAGAGAAACTATTAAAACACGTCAGAGAGTCACACACATGTTCCTTCATCACCATAACACACACACTGTACTTTATTTAGACTCAGTCACACACACACACACTGTCCTGCTTCTATATTTCCTCCTGTTTGTTTGTTTAAAAACTACAGTGAGCAGCTGTTTTAGGAAATTACACATGTGTGAGCCTTGTTTAAATATTCATGTCTTCAGTAGGAGCCAGTGGATCCGAGTGGCTCATACAGAGAAGAGAGGTCAGAAAACAATGAGACAACCTAACGTTTCATGTTTTATGATGCTCTCTTGCTTTAGATTCTCTGACTATGACTGCTTTGGTGTGTGTGTGTGTGTTTATATAGTATGTTGTGATGTATGACATCCAGCTAACCTGTGTGTGTTTTTTTTGTTTTTTTTTATTTAATTCCAGTACCATGTCTGAAGATTGTTCTGAGCAAAGGTCTGGGCATCGGCATCATCCTGGGATCAGTGATGGGTAAAACACCTCAGCTCTGCTTCTCCATCACCTCATTTATCTGTAGTCTCCAATTCATATTCACTTGAACCAAGCCTAGTCTTTATTGTTACATTCTAGGTTTAGACAATGAAAATATTAACTGTGATACTGTGGATATTTATAATAAAGATCAGATTTAGTCTCATTATGACTTGAACCTTTGCCTCCTTTTTTAAATTAAAAAAGTCAATTGAAAATATTGTTATATGTTGGTATATTGGTATTGAAAAATTGTCCAACAACAAGCAGCTCTTCTAATCAGATACAAAGTTCAAGTCTGGTTTTAAAAACAGTGACATTCAACCTGTGTTTCCTTTTTAATTTATTTTACAGTGCAAACTTTACATTTCTTTCCTTAGAAAATGTAAGAGTGGACAAGAAAACAAAAATACCAGTAATACTAATACTTAGGTTAGTTATGAACTTAATTAGCAGCAGCCAGAGTTGATTTTAGTTTTTGATTTTCATTACATTATCTGAAACCTTGAGTGTTTTTAGAAACCTGCCCCGTTCACTTCGGCCTTCCTCCTCCTCCTCCTCCTCCTCCTCCTCCTCGTTCACAGTGAAACTGCCTCAGATCTTGAAGCTGATGGCAGCAAAGAGCGCTGAGGGTCTGAGCTTCAAGTCTGTGCTGCTGGAGCTGCTGGCCATCACAGGAACCATGGCCTACAGCATCGCCAACAAGTTCCCCTTCAGGTGAGGGCCGTCTTCAGATGAACTGTCTGTGTGCATGCAGCTCTCTGACTGTTGTACTGCTGTCACTCTATAATTGTACTGTAAAATGCATGTTAATTTAGACAGAGTTGTTCAGCTTTGGCTTCATATTGTGAGTAAGACATTGAGTAACATGTGCTGACTGTTGCTTCAGTGCCTGGGGCGAGGCCCTGTTCCTCATGCTGCAGACAGTCGCCATCGGCTTCCTCATTCAGCACTACGGAGGAAGAACCAGTAGAGGTGAGACTGCATGCGCACGCAGACGTCAGTGATGTCAGTATGTGGATACTGAGGAGCTGTGGCTGAAATACAGTACAGATGTGCAAACTCAGCAACACAGATGTTGATGAGACTCACTTAAACCTCCCACAGTGAGGATACGCTTCACTGAAGTCAAGATAACTGGGACATTAGTGCAGTAGATATTTCCTGAACGATAAAGTCGGGGTGATGGCGTCATTAAAAGTTTCTATATTTACATATTTGATTTTACAAGCTCAGTCTCTGCAAACCAGACCACGTTAACTGTTCAACAGCTAACCTGCTAACTGCAGCTGGAGGCAGCAGTTCCTTGTTCTGCTCTGCAGCCTTGGTGAGTTTGTCGTAGCTCAACATAAAGCAGTTCTCCACCTGAGCAGAACAAGAACCACCATCACCAGCTGCCGTCCAAGACGGTGGAGTTACAGTCTGTCTGACGAACCAGAAACCTGCTGCAGGGAGGCAGGAGGCGGGACAGTGACTGAACTTTCACACTTACATACAGCACCTCATTAAAAAAAAAAAAAATGACTCCACTGTCCAAACGAAGATTCCATATGAACTCAGAAAAATGTCAGATTGGTTGTGACATGATTCATAATTCATAAACAGGAGACGGCATTGTGGGTGAAGAGTGGAGGCGACCAGACAAAAATCTGAAAGAAGCATCAAAGCAGTGGAAAGATACAAATCACAACTTCCAGTCAGGACTTTCAGAATAAAATCAGAGCAGAAAACAGGTTGCAGAGATTTGAAGTGACAGCCTGTGTGTCCTAACAGAGTTTCCTCTGTCCCAGGTCTCCTGTTCCTGGTTGTGTACTTTGGCCTCCTGGTCCTCCTGCTGTCTCCAGTCACTCCCATGGCCGTGGTTACATCCATGCAGGCCTCCAACATGCCAGCCATCATCATCGGCAGGGTAGGCAGTGACAGCACAAGACCAACACATGGATGATAACATGAAACTTGTTTGTCGTATCGTCTCTGATGGCAGTGAACTGTAAAAAATAAAATTGAACTTAGTGATTCACATTGACACACACATGACACAGGAGAGACATGATGATGATGATGTTGATGATGATGATGATGATGATGATGATGATGATGATGATGATGATGATGGTGGTGGTGGTGTGTTTTGTTGTCTCAGCTGATCCAGGCAGCCACCAACTACAGTAACGGACACACGGGTCAGCTATCTGCTATCTCTGTCTTCCTGCTGTTTGCTGGCTCCCTCGCACGCATCTTCACCTCACTACAGGTGAGACGTGTGTGTGTGTGTGTGTGTGTGTGTGTTGGCACTCAGTGCTCCTCCTTGTATATTGAATGTAAATATATAATATGTCTGTCTCATTCTCAAATGGTTGATATTTTGTGTGACTCTGGATAAACAGGGATGTAACCTGAAGCTAGTCTGAGTGGAGGAGGCAGAGGACCAGGAGTTTTATTTTGGCTCTCGTTCTCCTCACTAGCTTGATGTGGACAGCGTTTTGGAAAAGTCCAGTTTTGGAAATGGTTGTCCTTTAGTGGAGAAGAGAAATCTATCTGCACCTTTGAGCGCAGCCGTACTGTAATAATATGTTGATAAGGCCTCATCTCCAGCCGACAGCTGACCTCCCTGTTTCACCACTTATCACCTGGAGAAGAGCTGCAGGACGTCTGGACCAGAGTCCATGTAAAAACTGCTCATTTTAACACGGTGCACGCTGAGTGAACGCTGAATCAGCAGCTGCTGTAAAAGGCTGGAAATCATCCCACTGATGAGAGGAAGTGAGATTTCTGACAAAACAACCTTCTTTACACAAACAGGCGTCACTTCACTTTCCTTCAGCATCTCTCAAACATGAGCTCACATCTACAGCAGAGAGGAAACAACACGGAAGAGTTTCTTCCCAAGAGATTTAATTTACATGGAGCAAAATAATAAAAGAAGTCAGACTCAACAATTCCACCACGAGCAAGAACTGAGCGACGGCGGCAAGGAACAACTTCCTGTAACAGGAAGAAACCTTGAGCAGAACCGGGCTCATGGTGGACGGCCGTCTGCCTCGACCGGGGGGGGGGGGTTGAGTCAGAGGGAGGGGAGAGAGAGGGTGGTGTAGAGTCAGAGGGAGGGGAGAGAAGGGTGGTGTAGAGTCAGAAATAGGGGTGAGAGAGGATGGGGACGTAGAGTCAGAGGGGGTGGGAGGGGGGTTCAGAAGAGGGGGGGTGTTGAGTCTGAGGAAAGGGGGAGGGAGGGGGGTAGAGGGGGTGATGGGGGTGTTTGGTTAGTCCCAGGTCGTACACTGCAGACCAGGTGCGCGCAGGTGATGACGAGTGCTCACATGCAGCCCTGTTACCATGGAGATGTGACTCCGTGCTCTCAGGGCTGCGTTGGTGCTCACGGAGCAGAAACTCGTCCTCACCAGAACGAGTTTCTACTCGCAGCACCTGTCGGGTGCGCTCGTGTCACGTGCACGCTCCTGGTTTTCATGTGCGTGGGTTTCCAGACAAACACATGACCCCCCCTCCACTAAAGACGTCCTTCATTTGGAGCCAGAGTGTCCGAAGAGCCTGGACAGCCAGCGGTTCTTCTTCTTGGCCTTGATGCGGCTCTCCAGAGCGTCCAGCCTGGCGGCCATGTCGCTCTCCTGCTCCACCCACTCCTGCTGCTTCTCCCTCAGGATGTTCTGGAGCTTCTGGGCTGATGCCTGGAGAGAAGCTCTCTCCTCCTGCCACTGTTCCAGACCGAGCTGCAGCCGCTCCTCTGCTTTGTTCTGGGAGGCAGCAGCTTCAGCGTTCACCTTTCTCAGATGCTCCAGCTGAGACACGTAGGAGGCCTTTAGTTTTCTTGTCTCCTCCCAAGCTTCCTCTGTGGTCCTCAGCAGATCTTTCTTCAGCTGGTCCACTTGGGATTGAGCCTCTTGCGCAGCAAAGGTCTTCTTCTGCAGCTCCATCTTCATTTGCAGGGCCACTGTCTCCGCCTGTGACCTCAGGGCCTCTTCAGCAGCCAGCTTTTCTCTGAGCAGCTGGATCTCACTGAGAGGAGCTTGTGTCTTCTGGCTTCCTGCAGCCTCCTCTCTGACGTCCTGGTCCGTCTGCTGCTCCTGGTCCCTGTGGGTTCTGAACCACTGGAACTTAGACCGACCTTTCTTGTCTTTGGCAGCAGTCCTCAGACTCAGGGCCTGCTGTAGCAGCTGTGTCTGGAGTTTCTGTAGGTGGAGGTTGACCTTCTCCACCTCCTGAGCTTGTGCAGACTCAGATTGGTCCTGAGTGCTGCAGGGAACAAGCTTGATGGCCTTCTTCATCACAGTGACCTGCTCCTTCTGCAGTTTGACACTGAGGTCCATGATGCCTTTCTTCAGAGCCTGGATCTTCTGCTGCTGCTCTTCTTCTCCTCCATCCTCAGGGTGGTTGATGTTCTGGAGTCTGGTGGTGCAAGTCTCCAGATCCTCATGAGCCCTCTGCAGCTGCAGAGTCAGCTCAGAGACGTCCCTCTCTGTAGGAGCCTTCGTGTTGGCGTGTTGCTCCTTCTCTTGCAGCTGGGCTGTCAGGTCCAGGATCTTCCTCTGAGCAGCTGCCAGTCTGCAGTGACACATCTGCTGCTTCAGCTGAGCGTCCATCAGCTGCTGTTTCAGAAGAGCGTTCTCCTTCATCAGCTCGCTGAATGTGACCTCGCTCACTGTGGCGTCCAGCTGTTTGTGTGGCTCGGCGTCCATTCTTCTTCTCTTCTTAGTTTGTGTGTTTTCCTGTTGTGGCTTCTGTCCACGGTGGCAGAGAAACTACTGACTGAACCAACAGCTGCTTCAAAGATCCATGTCCATCACAGAGTGTGATGTCACAGTCTGTCTCTTCAGAATTCTGATCAAAGGCGCTCTGTCGGAACTTTGAAAAACACTGTTGCTGCGGCAACAAAATATATATAAATATATAAATATATATACGTATGTGTATATATAAATATGTGTGTGTGTGTATATATATATATATATGTGTGTGTGTGTGTATATGATATGTATGTATATAGACTGAGTTACATCTGTCGGGATAAGTGTAATAATTATGATATTATCAGACGTGAGCAGCACAGGTTCAGCTTCTGTCCTCTCACTCCATCTGCAGGATGTCTGAGGAAACACTGCTCCTGCTCCCTGGTTCAGTCTCGGCAGCAGAGCTGGAGCTTATTAGCTTGTGTCCACACATGTTACAGAAGTATATTGTCTTGTTGCAGGAAACTGGAGACTCCCTGATGGCCCTCACCTACGTCATATCCTCAGCCTGTAACTGCATCATCACTCTGCAGGTGCTCTACTACTGGAACAGCTCCCCAGATCGCAAGAAGAAGAAGAAGAAGAAGAGAGAGTAGGCACAGGACGGAGCTTAACTTTTTTTCCATGTCCATCTTCAGACACTCAGAGAGGTGTCTCTAAATCTTGACAGAACAAATTGACACATGAATTGCATGAACAGAGGCACAGGGAATTCTGGGTGATTGAATCTGCTGGATGAACACGTGACTGAAGCAGGGATGTGAAGGTACCACGCCGAGCAGATCTGTAGCACTGATTTCTTCTGACATTCCCCTTGATGCAGTTTTCCCTCAGTGTATTCCAGCTGTGTTCACACTGACGTGTTCAACGGTTTGTGCAATTATTTTTGTTACATTGAGGGCAAAATACTTCTTTGTAAATGTCTTGACCATTGGATGATGTTCTGAATGATTTGTTGTTTGATCAGTTCACATAAACATAATTCCTCATCAGCTCCATGAAGAGTCACATGTACATTTGTACAGGAGGATTTCCCCTAAATCCTCTGCAGGATCTCAACACCAGGTAAAACCCTAAACTGAGAGTAATCACAACAGTCTGGACTCAGACTGAGACTTAGGTTGTGTCTGAAGTCACTCACTCATTCACCATGCAGGGAGTCTCATGTAGAGGGTTATATACTGAGTTTATCTGTAAAATGAAACAACCTTTCAGACGATTCTCATCTTCTCTGCACCGTGTTTCTTTCTCCCAGCACAAATGCATCATCTGTACACTTCTTTTCATAATGCATTGTGGGATACTATGAGTCCACTATGTAGGATATAATAATTCTCACTATACTACGGTGGCCCTTAGAGCTCAATACACTGCAATGGAAGAAAACACAAACAGACAAAACACAAACGCATTAAGAAAAACATCTTCATCAGTGGACAGAAGTGTTACCAGGGGACACTAAAAAGTGATGAACCTGCTGGGACGCACTTGTTGTTCAGTGCCTTTAACTTTAAAGTCACAGTTTGGCATTGAACAGGTCTAGGTGCATCACTTTATAGTGTCCCCTGGAAACACAGCGTTGTGTTGTGAGTAGTTGTCAAAGTGATGAAGATGTTTTCTGACTTTCTTTGTATTTTGTCTATTTGCATGTGTTGTGAGCTTTCAGGGCCACCGTACTGTACATTCAGACAGCATTACAAAATGACAAACTGACTATATAGTGGACTATAGCGGGAGCAGGGAGTGATTTCAGACAGTCTTCTACCTCTGTGAGACTGTACTTGACTTGGCATGACATGACATGGTGCTCTGAGCTACATGCTAACATTCTAATGCTAAGCAAGTGTAAATGTTTAGAGTGGTGTATTATTTAAATACAAATTCAGTTAATGCATGTTTCTGTGCCTCCGTGCCAGTGACAACCAGAGCTGGAGGTAATATTTTTTTCAGGGTTGACTGTACGTACGTCTTTCCGTCCCATTCTTGTGAACGTGATATCTCAGTAACACCTGGAGGGAATCTGGCACAAATGTTCACTGGGACTCGGACTAGGGTGAACTGATTAGCTTTTGGTCAAAGGTCAAGGTCAGTGTGACCTCACAAAACATTTTTTTCGCCATAACTCAAGACTTCACACAACAATTATGATAAAAAAAAAACAAATGGTTCATGTTTTCTATGACTCTGGATAAACAGGGATGAAACTAGTTTGAGCGGAGGAGGCAGACAACCACCAGGAGGTGATTCTAGTTTTATTATCTTACCACTGGAAAAAAAAATGTATGAATGGTCCACACTCTGATCTGTTTGGCCTCCAAATACCTTCTGTTCATGGGAAACACAAAGTGAATGAATCAAGACAGTTTATGGAAACACCTTCAACACAGGCCTTCCTCTAACCCCCACCTTCTGCCCTGTAACGCATCACTCCCTCTTCTATTGTGGCAGAACCTGTCTGTCCTGAAACTACTCTGCCACCCTGTATGTGAATCAAACAAGTACAGAGTATCAAACTAATGCACCTCTGAGACGTCAGCGGACTGCTTTAAAACATGTTCCCAGTAGTAATACACATATATGTTGAGCATCTGGCAGGTAGATGGTCTGACCCAAGAGGTGCTGCTACCTTCCTGAAGACTTCTGTCACAGGAGCAGAACAAGCTCCAAGGACCAAACAATGTCCAATCACAGACCTGAAGTCATGGTAACAGTTTCCAAAACACAATTCACCTTCCTTATGTGTTGACTTGTACTTTCGGATGTTACATTTTATTTCCTGCATCGTGTTGTTGTCGTCGTGCTGAGGGAGCTCCATGTTGCGCAGCTGCAGTTGGCATCAGAGCGTTTTGTTTAAACAAAGGGACCAAAACCACACAGTCTGGGGTTAGACTCAGTTCACCTGGAATAAAACTGACGCCGCACTGTCTTCTACTTCTACAGGAAGCTTTAGCTGCTTCACAATAAAAGCATTTCAATATGTTTGGCTACTGGAAACTTTGACTGGTACAAACATAACGTCAGCTCAGACAGTGATGTCACATGATTGTTGATGGAGATCAGTGTTTGATCTGACTCAATAAATATCTCAGCGTTTATGAGAAACTACCTAAATCACCAGAAATTAAAGGTACTGATTTTTTTTTCTTTGACCAGATTTTGATTAATTTCTTGCTGAAGTAATGTGTGACAGTTCAAGTTAAAGGATAACCAGCTTCATCATGATTAAATGAATAATGCAGTGTATGAACTGGCTGAGGTGGTGTATGATTATTGGATTGAAGTGTGATCTGGTTAAATGTGAGTGAAATAAAAGTGGCGTGATGGAATATGGAAACAGACGTGTGAGTTTCATTCATTTATTCATTCATTCATTCATTCACCATACCACTTATCCTATTAGGGTAACAGGGGGCCGCAGCCAATCCCATCTGACACTGGGCAAGGGCGGGGCTAATATTCGGTCTCTTGCAGGAACTACCTGTACCAACAGATGTCTCCATGAGTCATTCAGACCTGTTGTACGAGTACAGACAGTCTGCCTCTGTCCACAGGGCAGAAACATTGTTGGACCTGAAATCACAATGCCTTAATATGAATGAAATTCCAGTTTGAATTGGTTACGGATCTTAATGCAGCTGTGTTAAACCGTCCCACCGGGCTGCCTCCCACACAGCAGAGGCAGACCTGAACAGGTCTGGTCAGGTAGGGTCACATTCACCCTCTGTCCAACACAACTGCCCCGGGAAAAGGTGATTTCACACATTTAAAGGTCCATATAGTCTAAAGGTAGATATGCATGTGTAGTTTGATTATAGATCAGGTCTAGGTTCTATATTAATACTGTGAAAGTATCAAAGCCTCAGTCCACAGAGAAATGCACACAGCCTGTATTCAGAAACTGAGCCTTGAAACCAGCCGTCAGGACTTCTGGAACTTCTCAGCCACGTCCCAAGCGCCACCCACCTGGACCCATCATCCAACTTTGCAGGATTTGTTTTTTTTAGTGTTTACCTGAAATCTGTTATATTTTTAATTGGATAAATCAGAAAACAGTGAGCCAATCAGAATAGAGGCTCCTCTCTTCTGATTGGCTCACTGACCTGTTGTTACTAGAGCTCCAGAGAGAAGCCTGAGAGAGGAGATGTAAAACTACACTGAGATGGTTTTTGGTTCTTAAAACCACAAATATATCTTCTTATGGATCAACACTTCAAATAAAACACAGGAGAAGAGGAAAATATGGAGCTTTAAATGCAGATATTTCAAAGTGGATGATCATTACTGACATCAGCTAACATGTAAACCAGACATGTAACAACACCATAACCAGCTGCTACAGTTTGTTATTTATCAGGATGACATCATGTCACAGATTATTCCAAGTGAAACGCCATAAAAACACTTTAAAAACCGTCTGTGTAACACAGTCACTTGTTTACAGCCTCAGAGGTGTGTCGTCAGTTACATCACCTGCAGGGTTCAAGGAAGGGACAGGGGGGGTCGGCTGCCAGGGATCAACAACAGAATCTCATGAAGAAGAAAGGAAAGGGAAACTGCTTTTAATGAGAGAGGTGGTGTAGAGGGGGGGGGTGGAGGTCTGAATAGCCTCGGCCCGGTTCATATCTGATTTTGGAATAGAGATGGTACAGATAGGTGTGTTTCCGAGGCCCAGTCACCTGCTGCTTCTCGTCTTGGGAGGTCCTTCTCCCTCCATAGCTGCTGATGAGGCCGAGCTGCTCCACTGCTGCTGCTCTGTCCTGACACGCCACCACAAACAAACATATACTTCACATTAAAGTCAAACACTTCCCACCTACATTCACTGCACAACACTAAGAAAACACACAGAGATATCAACTCTTTTTATCTCTGTTTCCAAAGTTCACTCCGTTTCCAATATATTACAAACACCTCATTAAAACTGAAGCATGTATCCTGAGCTGGTTTCAGGTGAGTGATGGGTTATCTGTCATCAGCCTACAGTCATACAGCAGTTAGTTAAAGTAATGATGAAGATAAATGATCATCTCCTCCCTGAGATGAAAAGCAAACTGAGGATGTGCGGAGCCAATCTACAGATCCCAGACCAGGACCAGTTCAGACATTTTGTGATGTTAAAAAAAACAAAAAATTCCTTTACTATTTATGTCACAGTGAAGTTGACCTTTTACCTTTTCAATATAAAATGTCATCACTTCATTTTATCCTTATAGACATTTGTTTTATAATGTGTCATAAATGAATTTGTGAGTTATGGCCCAAAATTGTGTTTTGTGCGATCAGAGGGACCTTGACCTTCCATCTCAAGTTCATCCTTGAGACCAAATGAATATTGGTGCCAAATTTGAATAAGTTCTGTCAAGGCGTTACTGAGATATAACATTCACAAGAATGGGACGGACAACCCGAAAACATAATTCGTCCGGCCCTGGCCTTCACCAGAGGCCAGTGGAGACATAATAAATATGTTAAAATGTGATCAGGACCTCAATGAGTCAGAGTCAGATACTCCTGCTGCTCAGTACTGAAACTTAAGTGAAGTTTATTTCTAAAGCAAATTTAAACACAGCTTAAAGTGAACAAACTACTGAATTTCCCCTAGGGGATAAATAAAGTATCTATCTATCTATCTATCTATCTATCTATCTATCTATCTATCTATCTATCTATCTACAAGGTATATTAGATATAAAGTAAAGGTGAAAACACACAAACAATAAACAACCAGGGACAAATACAGAATCATAAACATGACAGATAAAGAACAAACATACAGATAAAGATCAGTGACCAGTTGTGGGACAAGAGCGATTTGTTGTCAGATCTAAGAGACTCAGAAGCTGAGTACCAGTGAAGAAGGTCTGTGATGTAAGACAGGTCCAGACCATTTAGAGCCTTGAAACCAATTAACAAGGTCTTAAACTGGATTTCAATGGGGAGCCGGAGAAGAGAGGCTGGGATTGGGGTGATGCACTTTGGCGAGTTAATGAAGACTGTGGGAGGCCCAAGTATAGGGAATAACAATAATCAAGTCATGATGGGATGAAGGTGTGAATTACTTTTTCTTTATCATGGAAATAAAGAACTGGCTTGAGAAAATGATTCTGAACTGATAAAAACTATTTTTAACAACAGAACTGACTGAGCTCAGAATCAAAGATAACACCCACGTTTGTTGAATGACGCTTCACATATGGGGTGGAGTGGTCTGGTTTACTAGCAAGATGGCTTCTGGACTTGGAGGGACAAAAGATAATTCCTTCAGTTTTGTTGCTGTTTATTTGCCATCTGGCTTTTAATGTCATCAAAACAGTCCAGGAGGCTATAGGGAATCCTTAGATTCTAGTGTGAAGTGAAACTGTGAATCATCAGCATAGACTTGACAGCACATGTTATCCTTCCTAATGGTGTTTCCAAGTGGGATCATGTAGAGTCTGAACAAAAGTGGTCCTAGGATGGATCCCTGAAGAACCCCACAGGTGACGGGCAGAGGAAAACTGACCTATTGTCCATGAGAAGGTCCTGTGTTTAAGATAGGATCTAAACCAGTTTAATATATTTCAGATGAACCTGAGAAGCCATCTGCACCTGCCTAAGGGAGTGGGTTGAATTGTCCAACCACTGGTGGATGTAAGTTTTGGGTGTCTACATTTGAAGGAGGCTACAGAGTCCAGGATAGCTGAGCAGGAGGAACAGAAGAGGGAAATTAAGACAGACGGTTTGGGGTGCTGTGGAGTCAAAGATGTCTGCTTCAGAAACCTGGGTAAAGTTATATTTCTTATCTTCCATATGCAATGACAAGAAAAATATGTGAACCCTGTGGAATGACCTGGTCATGAAATCTGATCGGATCTTCATCTAAGTCACAGATGTAGACAAAGTCAGTGTCTCTAGCTGATATCACACCAACAGTTATAATCTGTTGTGTCGTTATTGAACATGGTCATTAAACATTCACAGCTCTGGTGGAAACAGTCAGTGAACCTTGGATTTAATAACTGGTTGAACCTCCTTTGGCTCCAATAACCTGAAACCAGCTCTTCCTGTACCTGCTGATCAGACCTGAGCGGCTCTCTTCTGCTCAGTCCACAGCATCCCTACTGGATTCAGGTCTGGGCTCTGACTGGACCACTCCAGAAGGAGGATTATCTTAGTCTGAGGTCATTCTATAGTAGATTTAGACTGGTTGTTCTGCTGAATTAAGGTGCTAATTGACTTTGAATGAATGACATCGAATCCCCTCAGGGGCAGCAGTGAAGGCCTGGCTTGGGGCCTGCAAGTATCTACTTGTATCTATCAACAATTCCAACAAAACCTTTGTGGAACAGTAGGAGACATTGATTTTTCATGGTATCTGCAGCCTCTGAAAGACTTTTATAGAGAACCAGTTTTCAATCTAAAATATAATCCAATAATAATCTGTGGAATATGTGTGAATAAACAGATGTGCACAAAACAAGAAAGAGTGTAATGGAGTGCCACGAAGAGACCTGCCGGCATGATGAAACAAAGGAAGAAAAGTTTTCATACTTCCAAATCTATAATTAGGGAACAGGAAGGTAAAGGCTTGTTGTGAGCAGTGACTGTGAAACCTGCTGTTGTTTGTCTCTGAGGGACAGCAGAGATAGAGCCTGTAAGTCTTTATCGTACCTGTGATCTCTTTCATGTGCAGGCTGTTCATATCAGAGGCATCAACAGGCTGCAGTCCTCATCTCCTCAGACCATCTTTAAAGCCCACGCTCTACACACCACAGTCAGAGGGGTGGGGTCATGAGGCTCCATCCCTGAGGTTTATGATGAGAGAAGCAAACATCTCAGTCTGTTTATCAGAGCATCTACACCAGCAGGATGTTCCTGTGTGGGAAATAACAGCACGATACACAGGGTTGAAAGGGCCTGTGCTGATCACAGCCTTTAGCCTAAATGCTAGTTTCTCCGGTTCGGGACCACATTTCCCATAAACCCTGCTGATTATGGTTCTTGCTCCCCTTTGCCCCAAAGAGGTCCCTGAAGAAAACCTGATCCAGAGTCCAGGAGACCTGAGACTGGAGAGACGGTTCACCTTTCAGCTCCACAGTGACCTGAAGCAAACACCAACACTGCCGAGTCTTCAGGACCGGTCTCTGACTGTCCCTGAGTGTCCCAGACAAAGTCCACACCTAAACCTCATAGACCATCTGTGGAGAGACCTGAAGGGGACAGTTCACACACACTTCCTGTCCAGTCTGAGTCTGAGAGGATCGGACAGGAAGAATCCAGGTTCAGAGCTCAAGAAGACTGAATCTGGAACTGCTGCTGAAGGGGGGTCCTACAAAGAACTGGATCAAGTGTCAGAACCTTTCTGATGCCTCTGTGTATATACCGTATATATGACATCATCAGCTTACAGTGATGCAACAATGTGTAATGAATATTTTCTGTTGTAGCTGCCTGAGAATTTAACCACTTTATACACAGCTAGGTAGTTTAGTCCAGTGTTCGTCCTCCAAAGACTCACAAGGCCAGTCTGAGGGGCCGTGAGATGATTCGTTCTGATACACAGACATGTATTCATTATCATAACTATTACTCTGTAATCTTTAGATGAAAACGTTGAATTATTAAACCTCATACAGTTACTGAAATGTGAAGTTTAGAGGGAAAATCACCCTCAGACACATGAGATGTGAAGCACTCCAAACTCCACAGAGGAAGGACCCGGGCGGCAGGTTCAAAACTAGAACCTTCTTGCCATGAGGCGGCGGCGCTCACCACTGCCCCACCATACCACCCTTCTTTAACAACGTGTTTTATTTTAGAAGCTCTCTATATGTCTTTCATGTATGATCTGAAAAGCTGTCTGTAAATGTAAGAGTGTGATTTTTCCCTCTGAGATGAAGTGAAGTATAAAATACTATAAACTAGTTCAAGTACCTGCAAGTATTACTTAAATACAATACCTGAGTAAATGTACTTAGTTACCTTCCACTGCCTGCAGTAGTCAAATATTCTTTACACACACACAAACACACACGCACACACACATTCCGCCTGACTGTGTTTCACAAACAAACAGACACACCTCCACAGCTATACCAACCACTACACTGTGACATTAGAGACTCGGTGATGAGGAAGTGTGATGCGGTAGAATGCTGTTGGTCCAGTAGAGCTGCACTCAGCTGGAGGGTGAATGAGAACAGCTCTGAAGCTCCGGAGTCTGATGGTGGTTGGTCTGTCGGAGTCTCACTGTCCAATCGAGGAAAACTGCTGTCAGACCACAGGAAACAGTTCGTATTAATCCAAGCCATTCCTGTATAATAATACTAACACTGTCACACTAATGATATCTGAATAGTTGTTTAGGTACACAAATGCAAAAAAAACACATACGTCATGTACGTCCAGAGAAAGAGGGTTGACAATAGATAGACAGTAGATGATAAAACGTGTAAATGAATTAATCAAAAACCAAGTTAATTAAATAGGCTGTCGTTTAGAAATCCTCCCTGAGCCTGCGGTTCAGCTCTAAAGTGTTGTGTCTTTTCTGAACCGCTGATGACTGGAACAAGGTTTTTTAGATTGTCTGAGATTGCAGTACGTCAGGGGGTCAAAGGCCTGTCTATACTCGGCTCTCAGTTTTCCTAGATCCACCTCACTGACAGTGAATCGCTCAGTGAGTCAGACTCAGCCCAGAGCCTCCATCACTACAGGCCCAGGGGGAGGGGGGCAGTAAGGGGCAGAAAGCCTCCCCTCTGACTATGTGACAGAAACAAATACCACTAGAGGGAGTGAGAAAATTTGTTTTAGTCATTTGTTTGAATGAACTGCCTTGACAACACACAGAGGATAATGATGGAGCAGGGTTTCACACCAGCGTCTGAGCTTCCAGCTCACCTGGACTCAGGTAGGAGGAGGAGGTTTGCCCCCCCCCCTCTAATGGAGGATGTAAAGGATGTAACTTCTCCTGTTTTCAGACAAAACAAAGATCCTTATCTCAGCTTATCATGACTCAGAAATGCAGCCGATCTCGTGTTCAGGGTGACGTTCATTACAGCTGAAGTGGCACCGCTGCCATGACAGCAGCCACCTACCTATTCACCTGCGTGCTAACAAACAGCACCGTGGCTCACCTGCAGATGAGGGTGTGCATGTTTTAAAAAGAGAAGGAAGACGGGGGAAAGCCTTTAAACCTGAGGGCATTGTGGGTAAAGACCACGACACTTAGTCTGACTGATTTCCAGTAAGTTGGCGTAATGTTCAACAACACTTCAAGTTATAAATCCTTTGTTTTAAAGCGAGGCGCGGACTCATTGTTGCCCCTCAACGACCATCCAGTACCAGTGGTACAGTGGGTGGGGGCAGTGCTGAGCCAGTGAAGGTTTGGTTCACCACACGGAGGTAACACAAAGGTGAGACGCCTGCTTCATCAGGTGTTTTCAAACAGGTTCTTCAGTTTTACAAGAGAGGATGAACTGGTTTGATAAAGACATCGAAATAATTTACCCTCATGTTTGAACAGCAGCAAGCTGTTCTGTGACAATATTTACAGGGCCATACAGTCTAAAGGTAGATGTGCATGTGTTGTTTGATTATAGATCAGGTCTAGGTTCTATATTAACCCCCCCACCCCCCACCTGGACCCCCCCTATCCAACATTGCAGGATTTGGTTTCTCTGAGTGTTTTACCTGAAATCTGATATATTTTTATTGCATCACTCAGAAAACAGTCAGCCAATCAGAAGAGAGACTCAGAGCCTCCTCTCTTCTGATTGACTCACTGACCTGTTGTTACTAGAGCTCCAGAGAGAAGCCTGAGAGAGGAGATGTAGAACTACATTTAGATGGTTTTTGGTTCTTAAAACCACAAATATATCTTCTTATGGATCAACACTTCAAATAAAACACAGAAGAGGAAAATATGGAGCTTGAAAGTCACCTCTGTGGTAGTCCCTGCTACACCGGGCGTCTCCACATTTTTGCCATGATGACACACACAGACTCACAAGGTGCAAACAAAGGATGGAACAGAAGGGTGTGGGATCCCTGTGCTTTCATAGAGGGCCCATAAAGTCAGGAAGTGGTGAGGGAACAAGGTTGTGGAAGATCATGTAAGAATGAAGAGTCTCAGATATATGTGTGTGTGTGTGTGTGTGTGTGTGTACAGCTCTACACAAGCATCTAATGAGAGAACTTGTGATGTACACCCCTCCTCTGTGTCTCCATGTGTTTGTATGCGCACGTCTGTGTGCATGTGAATGTGTGTGTAGCAGGACGTAGTCTGTCGTGCTCTCTGCAGACAGTCGTTGTATCTGGGCTCCTGCAGGAATGCAGCAGGTACTGAACTTTAACATCCAGTGTTTCCATCACTCCCTTCGAGGCTGCTGAGCTCAGCTCTGTCTCTCTGAGGCGATTTCACTCTGTTTCCTCCTCTTCAGTAAAGACGGAGACGACGGCAGCCTGAGCTGAAGACCTTAACTTTACAGGAGCTGGAATTCACAGCAGTCGCTGCTAAAACATGGAGGTTATGTCTGGATTGTATGTCACCACAGTAAAAACCCTGTTGGTAACCACCACCTGATTCTCACACACACACACACACACACACACACACACACACACACGCACGCACACACACACACACAGGGCTGACCGCAGCTCTTTGTGGAGACTTTTAAGTCACTCTCTGAGGATCCATGGCAACCACTTGTTGAAGCCTCACTGCTCGTTGCTAAGTGATGGGATGTATTAGACCAGAAAATCCCTCCATTGACACTCCCTCCACCCCCTTCTCCACCCACACCCCTCCCTCTCCCTACCCCATCCCTATCTACCCGTGGACCTCAGCCAAAACAACCCACATATACGCTCTCACTTCCGCCGGTTACTTACAGCAACAAATGTTCATTTCTCTTCCGTCCGTATTCAGACACAGTGAGGGAAGTTAAAGCCGGTGTTATAACTTTAATTAACGGGCAAAGCTCCACGTCATCGTGCTTCAGCTGCAGTGTCACATCAACTCTGCACAACCTGGTGTTTTTATTCAGAGAAATGTGGTAAACCCCTGACAAAGAACCTCCTATATCTATATGGTTCCAGGAGTCCTTGAGAGCGTTCCACAGGTTCTTAATGAGGTTCCTGGGATCCTTGAGGGGCTGGAGGAGTTCCTGAGGGGGGTTCGGTTCTCGGGGTGGAATGGTAGCCTGTGATTTTGCCATAATTAACATGACTATAAATGTCTCCAAACACAGGTTTGATAATTAAAGGCTTCATTAACTAAACTGTGAAAGTTCATCACACTCGGATCTGAGCTGCTGGAGAAGTTGGAGGAGCTGCTGGTTTTCACCCCCCCTTCCCCCCCCTCTCTGCATCTGTTCCCCTCCTCCCCCTCCTCCTCCTGTTGATCCTGGTGCCCGCATCTTTTCTCCCCCTCCTCCCCCTCCCCTCACTGACCGATTAGCCAGTGCGGGGTTCTCTCACATTTCCATGAGAAAGGCGGCGGTCGGTGAAAGGGTTAAGCCTGAGGACGAAGCCCCCAAAAGCAGCCCTAATTTTCTGCCCGGCGGGGGAGTGGGCGAAGCGGGGAGAGGGAACAAAGACGCCCGGGGGAGGAGCGGAGACTCCGGCTTTACTATATGCACCTGCGGCCTGAAAAGCCGCGGACAATGCGCCTCCGAAACGGCCAATTACGAGCGGGCCATCCACCCGCTTTCTGTGTGGAGAGGGGAGGGGGAGGGAGGGAGTGAAAAGGTGGAGGAGGGGAAGAGGGAAAGTGAATTTTAAAAGAGAGTAAAGATAAGAAAGTAAATAATCAAGCTTTAAATCATTCTGGGCTCTATAGACCATCACCCCCATTCACCCTCACCCATCACATCCTCCCCTGCTCCCCCGCTCAGGCTCACTTTGTCCGGGGGTTCAGTGAGAGCCGCCTCGGCCTGAGAGGACGCTGTGACGGTGGGAAAGGTTCTTTCTGGTCCCTTCTGGTCTCTGGTCTGCCCTTTCTTTATCTCTATCTGCTTTGGATGATGAGGTCATGTTGGAAACAACAGCTGAGAAACACCAGAACTCATCTGGTGACACCAGTTACCAAAATCCCAGTCACACCAGTAACCCAGCTGAGTGTTCAGATTCAATAACACCCACAATAATAACAGTGGAGAAACATGTTGTAATTCACTTCACAAGCATGAGTTTAAGTTTCCTGCTGTTATAGCTCCTCGCTTCTTTCATTCATCTCTATGTGGAAACAGAGAAGCTGTTTGACTCTTGCAAGACACTGAACTCTGTTGTTTTTTATCATTTTATCATTTTCATTCAGTGCAGACTTGTGTGATCCAGCTGTTTACCTCACACCACAAATGACATTTTAACACAAACTGCTGCAGCTCTGACTCTCACTGGTTTAAACATTTCCACCGAAGGTTTATTCTTTATTCTTCTGTCTTCATCGTGCCGCATTATTTGGATGTTTAAAGGTCGTTCAGTGATTTTCATATGAAATCCAAAGAAAAAAAATACCTAAAAAAGATCGGAAACTATTCAGCCTGATGTGAGATATGGACTATCACTCAGTGACCACTTTATTAGGTACACTGGCAAAACTTCATTCAGTCCAAGACGAAAGCTCAGCCGTAAGATGATGTCGAGTTTCATGTTCACTCAGCTGTTTCTCACTGAGTCACAGTCAGAGCGGTTCAGTTCTACACACGTGTGTTTATGTTCTGGCTGCTCATGTTAATGGACTGAACGGAAACAGTTCAGGTGAGTTAACGCCTCTAAAAAAAAAAAAAAAAAAAACCCAAAAAAATTTTAAATTTTNAAAAAAAAAAAAAAAAACCCAAACAGTATTCATATTTTCATTACCTCATCAGCTGATGAAGACAGTGTAATACGGTTGGAAGCTCCAGAAGAAGTAAGTTGACTTTGAGCTGGAAAGTTTGAAGGTGTTGTATTGGACTGTGTGTTCCTAATAAAGTGGCTACTGAAGATTTCTATATACATATATATAAAGACACAAAGACATTAACACGATATTAATGAAAAAAGGATTTGTTCTTTTTATTAATATTGTCATGAATCCCATAACAAAGATTTTTTAATCAAAAAGGAATCAGACTCTTAGTATAAGAGCCTAAAAATAATGTGTACATTATTTACATGGATGCTACACAGAGGAAGTCTAACACACGGCAGCATTTACACACAAAGAGATTCATCCTAACGTCAGTACAACAGTTAACTTTTAAAATACTGGGGCACCAGTGTAAACATTCATCATCACTTCCTCAGCGTCTGTTTCCAGTGCATGTTTAGTTAGAGATGAATCTAGCACAGTCAATACTGAGTGTCTGCAGAAAATCAAAGTTTCCTTTAGGTCCGTAGCAGCAGAGACAGCAGGTTAGACAGAAACAGACATGACAGAGGCGTCAGGCTGGGAGAGGCTGATTAAAAAAA
>NW_019174366.1:2552449-2605569 GCF_002260705.1 Seriola dumerili
CCCCCGCCCCATCAGTCCCGCTCCAGTCCTAGATGTGTGTGAGCGGGACAGTCCCAGTGAGGTAGTGCTGCTGGACGCTGGTGTAGCCCCTCTGTGCTGTCGTGGGGTCGCCGGCGTCGCCTCCTGGTCCAGGAATGTACATGCTGATCATGTCCCTGAGGTCTCCCTGCAAAGGCCCCCGGTGGTGGTTGGGCGTGCCGGTCGGAGGCGAGTGGGACACTGGTTCTGCCTTCACCATGGACATGGTGACCGGGCTGGGCTGCTGGGGACTGCTGCTGTAGGACATGGGGCTGTGGAGAGGACGGGACAAGTCAGACGTCACCACATGCACACAGGATCAGGTTCAGGCAGTAAAAAAAGCAGACCACGTGAGAACCTGGTTCTCTATGAACCCACATTCACAGGAAGCAGCAGACGTCTCTCCGGATTCGTTTTAAACACAGTGATCCTCATGCTGCTCTCAGCTCCTGTCCTGAGCTTCATCATGTTCACATCAACCAACACAGAGAGCACACATGGAGACGTTCACAGGGTTTCTGTTAGAAAGCTAATGAAGATCACTTCAAGTCACGCAGTTTCAGCTGTGCACTGCTGCTGCAGGTACAGAGGCTGGAAATCCAACACAGATCCTGTCTGACTGAAAACTCCTCCCCAATTCCTTAACACGTTCACAGGGTTTCTGTTAGAAAGCTAATGAAGATCACTTCAAGTCACGCAGTTTCAGCTGTGCACTGCTGCTGCAGGTACAGAGGCTGGAAATCCAACACAGATCCTGTCTGACTGAAAACTCCTCCCCAATTCCTTAACATCTATATAAAACAACTTTAAAGCAACTTTTTATCCATTTAAAAAAATAAATTTTTAAAAAAGTGAAAATGTGGATTAAAAAAAAANTTCATATTTTCATTACCTCATCAGCTGATGAAGACAGTGTAATACGGTTGGAAGCTCCAGAAGAAGTAAGTTGACTTTGAGCTGGAAAGTTTGAAGGTGTTGTATTGGACTGTGTGTTCCTAATAAAGTGGCTACTGAAGATTTCTATATACATATATATAAAGACACAAAGACATTAACACGATATTAATGAAAAAAGGATTTGTTCTTTTTATTAATATTGTCATGAATCCCATAACAAAGATTTTTTAATCAAAAAGGAATCAGACTCTTAGTATAAGAGCCTAAAAATAATGTGTACATTATTTACATGGATGCTACACAGAGGAAGTCTAACACACGGCAGCATTTACACACAAAGAGATTCATCCTAACGTCAGTACAACAGTTAACTTTTAAAATACTGGGGCACCAGTGTAAACATTCATCATCACTTCCTCAGCGTCTGTTTCCAGTGCATGTTTAGTTAGAGATGAATCTAGCACAGTCAATACTGAGTGTCTGCAGAAAATCAAAGTTTCCTTTAGGTCCGTAGCAGCAGAGACAGCAGGTTAGACAGAAACAGACATGACAGAGGCGTCAGGCTGGGAGAGGCTGATTAAAAAAACACTCCTTTATTATCTTATAGAAAGTGAAAAACTTTAGGAAACAAGGTGGAGATTTAGTCTGAGACTTCCTCTCTAACAAACAGCTGATTCAAATAAAACACGTCTGAAGTCCCTCTGTCAGTCCAGTGGACCTGGTGGAAGACACAACTTGCGAGTCTTAAACCTGCTGTTTGGAGTCAAACAACTGAAATGTGCCGTTTCATATTAAATTCACTTAATGAGCTTAAAAAAAAACAAAAAAAAAAACAAAACAAAAAAAAACAACACAACTCCTGCCTAGAGCAAAGTGACAATGAAAACACAGACGTTGCCGCGACAACGCAACATCATTTACATCAGAAGGTCAAAACCTAAAACTAATTATAGCAAATAAAACTGGCACAGGCAGCAAACACACACTCTGCTGGATCTGGACCCGCAGGATGTGGAACCAGGGTTCTCCATCCTCCAATCGTAGAAGCCGCCATGTTGTGTTTACTTCCTGTGGATGCAGCGCTGATTGTCCAACAGGTGTCCAACAGGTGTCCTCCGTGTCGTCCAACAGGATTTCAGCAGTGAGAAATATAAAAATACAAACAGCACTAAAACCAAAGCCAAGGCACAAAGAGTTCATTTAAAAACAGCTCTGTTATTCAAGTTGTGCATTTCCTTCCCGTTTCCCCACCGGCACCCAGCTGTTCCCAGCTCCGCCCACACAGCGGGACGGGACGGGACAGCCCCCCTCCCCTCCCCTCCCCTCCCCCGGCCTCTCTCTGGGCGTGGTGGAGCTGTGTGAGTGCCAGCGTCACAAGTGTTTAAGGAAAAATCTTTTGACTCATTATGAATAAGTTCTAAAAATATAAAAAGACAAAAGTAGCATTTTGTAATATGTACACAATAAACAGGCGTGGCCCCGGTCGTCACGTCTGCTGGAGGGCGGGGGGGTGGGGGGGGGCACAGTGGTGGAGGGGGTTTATTTGAACTGATGTGGCACCAAAGAGGTAGAAAAACAGCTGTTCAGTGATACAAACATCGTGTGTCTGTGTCTGCAGGCACATGAGAGACGGTCTGAGAGACGCCGTCCGCCGTCTAAACCCCGCCCCCCCTCGCACCAGACTCCACCTCCTGTCCGGCCAGCTGTGCATCATGAGCATTTCTGGTTCTCCCCCCTCAGTTCGACCCCCCCCCCCGCCCCATCAGTCCCGCTCCAGTCCTAGATGTGTGTGAGCGGGACAGTCCCAGTGAGGTAGTGCTGCTGGACGCTGGTGTAGCCCCTCTGTGCTGTCGTGGGGTCGCCGGCGTCGCCTCCTGGTCCAGGAATGTACATGCTGATCATGTCCCTGAGGTCTCCCTGCAAAGGCCCCCGGTGGTGGTTGGGCGTGCCGGTCGGAGGCGAGTGGGACACTGGTTCTGCCTTCACCATGGACATGGTGACCGGGCTGGGCTGCTGGGGACTGCTGCTGTAGGACATGGGGCTGTGGAGAGGACGGGACAAGTCAGACGTCACCACATGCACACAGGATCAGGTTCAGGCAGTTAAAAAAAGCAGACCACGTGAGAACCTGGTTCTCTATGAACCCACATTCACAGGAAGCAGCAGACGTCTCTCCGGATTCGTTTTAAACACAGTGATCCTCATGCTGCTCTCAGCTCCTGTCCTGAGCTTCATCATGTTCACATCAACCAACACAGAGAGCACACATGGAGACGTTCACAGGGTTTCTGTTAGAAAGCTAACGGAGATCACTTCAAGTCACGCAAACACAGCGACGATGAAGAAAGTGTGTGGACACAGTTTCAGCTGTGCACTGCTGCTGCAGGTACAGAGGCTGGAAATCCAACACAGATCCTGTCTGACTGAAAACTCCTCCCCAATTCCTTAACATCTATATATAACAACTTTAAAGCAACTTTTTATCCATTTAAAAAAATAAATTTTTAAAAAAGTGAAAATGTGGATTAAAAAAAATGTGATTGTAAAGAAAACGATTGTGTCAAATCAGCAGCATTAAAATTAAAACTAATGAACTTAGAATCAGTTTTACTCAGACCTGATTATATATATATATATATATGTGTTAAAATCTTTACGCACAACAGGAAAGCTTGTTTTTGACACCAACATCCCAAACTTCAGAGACCAACGTGTTGCAGGGTCTGAAGAACCTCAGTTTTCAAACTGTTTGACTTCACCAGCAGCAGCTGCAACATTCAACAGCTGCTTAAAAAAAATCAATTCTCTTATTAATGGAAAATATAAAAAAAAAACAGTGTTAACAACTGCAGACAACGCAGAGCTGCTGACACTGATCCAGAGAGCTGTTCTCAGATCTGGCTCCTCATCAGAATCACTTGTTTTAAACTTGATACTCTGCCACATCCAGTTTTGTTGTAATGGAGGATTTTTTTTATTTTTTTATTTTATTTTGTTAACCGCTTCCATTCTGTTACTTCCTCCTTTAAATGGGACAAAGCAGCTCTTCAGCCAATCAGCTGCTGACAGTGAGTCAGAGAGCAGCAGGTTATTCATGATGAGCAGCTGCATGTTGAGACAGAGCCGGGATTAGGAATCAGGAATCAGGAATCAGGAATCAGGAATTAGGAATTAGGAATCAGGAATCAGGAATCAGGAATTAGGAATTAGGAATTAGGAATTAGGAATCAGGAATCAGGAAGTGCCGCAGGTTTGGTCACCTGGTTCACAGTGACACCTCTGATTTACAGTCAAGTGGATTAAACAGGAGCACTGGTCTCTCTACATCATCAGTGGGAGGAGCCACTCCTCATTAAATAAACATATTAACCTGTCATGTCACCTGTCCGTCATATGGTAGAAAAAGAGACCCGGTGTGGGGGAGTGTGTTCTGGGGAACAGCTGCTCTACTGACCAGGATCAGAGTCTGACACCTGGATCTACACTAGACTACATGACTGGAACTGAAAATGGAAACAAATAGATTTTAAAAAAAGTTAGGAAGCAGACATGACATTTGGGTCGTGAGAGACAAAGTAGGATGAGACAAGGAGTCATGGAGACATGTATTGAAGAGACGCCTGCATGCAGACAACATCTCACTCACTTCAACCTTCAAACATTATGTCTATGTTACACCACGGAGCATCCAGTCAGTTGATCAGGTCTAGTTTTAATGACTTCAAAGAGAGAGTTTAAATAATTTGAATTTAATTTAGATTGTTTTTTCCAGACCAGTTGTATTTTTGTCACAAACCTCAACCTCTCTAAAGATCTGAGTATCAGTTCTGACCTGTTCTTAGTTTAAACTTCACAATCTGGCCTTGGACCCAGCTGCTGTGATTCAGTGGGACCGGACGAGCTTCAGCAAGTCCAGGATGACTCAGAGCTTCAAACATCAACTGAAAACACAGGTCAAAACATCTGAGGCTTTAAAATGAGCTCCAGTTGATTCATCAGTCAAAAGGAGCGTGGATATGATCGCTGTTTAAATAAACTTCATTTATCATTTATCTACGTGCGGAGTGTTTGCAGTTTGCAGGGAGGCCTGAGGCAGGAGGCAGGGACCCTGAAGTGTAAGTGGGGACAATGGCTTGCAGGAGCAGGGGACTGTGGGTAGAGGACCACACACAGAGCAGCCCTGCCTGCCATCAAGTCATCCTGATCAACATTCCAGGCAGGACCCAGCCCAGAGCACAGTGTCACATGCATAACAAGTAGGCAGCAGACTGAAGCCTGTTGTTCCATCAGTGACTCAGTGGGACTGAATGTACTTTACTTCAACCTGATTAAAGCCTCTTCTCTAACAGATCTCTCTCAAGTCAGTGTCACAGCAGGTGCAACTGGAAACAAGAGTTCAGATGTTTGAGAGGAGTTGGTCAACTTCTGTTTTATTTTCCTTTTCTCAGTACTGGTAGTTTTGCCTCCAAATTAAAAGTTTCTGTCTAATAACATCAAGTGACAAACTTAGAATAAAAACTTTAATAAACGTAGAATAAAAACTTTAATACACCGCTGATTAAAACGATTCAAAAGAGACAAATTGTTTTAAAATCAGTGAAGCTGTTTAAAAAAAAACCCGCCCTTCATTGTGGGACCGGGACCTGGACTGTGAGACTCACCTGTACGAGTTGGCTCCGTTCATGTACGTCTGTGCTGCAGTCATTGTAGGTGGGTACTGGAGCGCGGACAGGTCATACCGGTGGAGCTGCTGCGTGTAGCCGAGCGCCTCGCCCTGCATGCCCGCGTACCCTCCGGTGGGGCCCCAGCCGTAGCTCTCCATCCTCGGACTACCACCCTGGCCCTGCGCCGCCGCCGCCAGCAGGTTCCCCGCTGACAGCGGGTACTTGGCCACCTGAGCGTCCTTCTTGAGCAGCGGCTTTGTCTTGCGGCGCGGCTTGTACTTGTAGTCGGGGTACTCCTTCATGTGGACGGCCCGCAGCCGCTTGGCCTCGTCGATGAAGGGCCGCTTCTCGGCGTCCGTCAGCAGCTTCCACTCGGCCCCCAGCCGCTTACTGATCTCCGAGTTGTGCATTTTGGGGTTTTCTTGAGCCATCTTGCGCCGCTGACCCCGGGACCAGACCATGAACGCGTTCATGGGCCGCTTCACTTTATCCATGGGGTCTCCTCCAGGTGCGCACGCCGTCTTGGAGCTCGGGTGAGAGTTTCCGTTGCTGCCCATGCTCCCGGTCATGTTGCCGGTGACTGGTGACATTCCCTGGGAGGTCTGGTGAGACGGGGGCTGGCCGGTTGGCTTCAGCTCGTGCTCCATCATGCTATACATGTTGGACAGGTGCGGAGAAGTTGACGAAGTACACAACAGTTGGAGCCTTTTGTCGCCGTCCACCTGGCGACGTGTGGCCAGGTTTCCCTACAGGTTCAACCGGAGCGCCGGGTGATCCGAATCAACTAATTACTCCCAACACACCCGGAGGCGAAGCGCGCGCGGACCAGAGTCTACTTCTCCTGGATGAGGAGCGTGTTGGCGGCGGTCATCACTGTCACAGAGAGCAGTCAGTGCGGTTCGGACTCTTCTCTTTCAGACCTTCAGCTCTCTCACTCAACTCTTCTGCCCGCTCCTCCAAAAAGTTCCCCAGCCCTAGTGCAGGCAGCCGCGTGCGGACCAATGGGAGCGCGAGGAGCTTCCGTATGTGCGCGTGCATTTGCAACTGAAAAGCCTCCTGACTGTGCACGAGACACTTGTTGAGAGGCGGAGTGAGGAGAGAGGCTTTCGGCACACACGTATCTTAATAATTGATCGTTATCAACTGTTGTGATCGATTTTTAAAGTTGAACAAAGTTGTGAGAGAGTCAGTCAGACTGGAGAGCACACACAGAGAGAGAGAGAGAGAGACACCTATTACCTTCGGAGAGGATTAAGGCCACGTGCGAAAATGTTTTTTTTTTTTTTTTGTTTGTTTTTTCTGATTCTGACTTTAAACTCAGAACCAGAATTCTGAAAAAGTGAGTTTAAAAAGTGAATTCAAAATCAGATTCTGACTTTGAATTCACTTTTTTTCAATTAATTCTGACATTAAACTCAGAAACTCTGTCTTTAGCTGTTTCTTTAGTCAGAATTTATGAGTTTAAAGCCTGAATTCAAATGGTTTCTTAGAATTCGGTTCTAATCTTGTTAACACTTTTTTTTTCTAAGAAGACTTTTTTAAAGTCAGAAATCTGTGTTTAAACTCTACTTTAGGTCAATCAGAAATATATGGAGATCTGCTGGAGGTCCACCTGCAGTCCACTGCTGAAACCCTGTAAACTCTCTCAATTCTGATTAAAGTCAGAATTCTAAAAAAAGAAAGAAAATCACATGTGGCCCTAATCCTCTTCTGTAGTTATCCATCTGCAATGTCCATCAGTTATTTTAGACCGCGCTTCGATTTTTGTTTAAGTACATCTTCATGTTTATTGGAATATGGTGGTTTATCTGTACATGTGAAACCCACAGTCCACTGCTGTCTAACTGTCCTGTAAAACAGATGTGTTACTTTATATTGAGCTTCATCTTCAGAAAACTGGCAGCAACAAATAATATCAGGAACTTCATCACCTCTACCTCACTGTGGCCATAACTCATACATTCATTCGCTCATTATGACACAATTGAACTCAAATGTCTACAAGGGGAAAATGAAGTGATGACATTTTATATCCAAAAGGTCACAGGTCAACTTCACTGTGACATTCTAAAATTCTGCAAAAACACTTCTGGCCATTATTCAGTACTGTAACAGTGACACTGTAGCAGACATCCCCCCCGTCCTGCTCCATCATACTCCACCCACCTTCACCTACATCCTCCTGCAACCTGAGTCACAGCAGCTGATACCAGCCTCAGAGTGAGAGGAGCAGTGGCCCAGTGTTCATGTCATTTAACGGACGGTTCCCACTGTTCCCCTGGGAGCTTCTTGTCCTGATCTGTGTCTCACCACAGTTTGATCACAGAGGTCTACAGAGAGTTCACTGGACTTCATGGTCTCTGTCCTGTCCTGCAGAAAAAAAAGTGACGTAGTTGCAAATGAACAAATAATTAAATTACCAGAAACTAACTGCCACATCACTATCTATCTATCTATCTATCTATCTATCTATCTATCTATCTATCTATCTGAGTTTATGGTTCTCCATCTTCCCTGCAGGTTGCTTGCTGACTGTAGGTTGCAACGTCAGGTGACAGAAATTCAGTGTCAGGACAACGCCGAGACAGCTGATGTCGGTATTCTGTCGGTTTTAAGTTGTGTTGTTAAGGAACCAAAATCCGACGTCGTCCAAACGTCTCCAGCATCCTGACATAAAACACTGACACTCTGGTTGTGAGAAAAACCCAACGTCTGCACAGCTCAAAGTCCAGTGTTGACTTAACTCCCACAGACTCTTTTCAGGGTTTTATATAGCTCCACACTCCAGAGTTAAATCGACACTTTCAAAATAGTTCAATGTTTAACACTGTGTCAGAGTTAAGTCACAAAACAGAGTTAAAATAACACTAAGGGATTGACATGTAACACGGCTCCCAGTTGCAGTCATTTATCCAGTGGTTAAAACATTGTGAGTGACGGTATAATGTACAAACTTTCATGTGCAACATTGTATGAACTTTGAATATCAAACAGCTTATGAATTTTAAGCTCAGACATTTTTACTGTACCTTTCCTCACTTTGTAACACTCTGAAAGCATGATGGTGGTCATCAAACATCCTCTCTGTGAAGAGCTTGTTCGTCAATAAAAGAAAACGATTGTCAACCAAAAGTAAATCAGTGATTTTGACAAAACACTGGCCTGTCTTCTTCTGTTTTTGAAATCTTTAAAAGAATCTTTGAACAGCTAGTGTTTGGCTTCAAACCTCATAGACCACACATATAATAAGCTCCCAATTTTCCTCATAGAAGTTTAGAAGTTACATCAGTTTCTATGTGGATACGAGTGCTTAAATAGTTTGTGGTGAACAAACATGGAAATACTTCAATGAGTTATGTGTAGAATTTTTTTTCAAACCATATAATGGCTTCAGTTGTAGGTTTTCCTGGAGAGTCTTCCAGTGCATTTCAAACATATCTCTTCCACGAAGGATCACCTTAGGATCATCCTCCCTGTATCATTCTTCTCAATCAAACAAAGGTCACAGAAATGGCGGCTACTGAATGATTCATTAAAGCGAAGAATTGCGTGTGCATCTCCAGATTATCTCCTGTGATCGGTGAGATTGTACCTTGTACCTGTTCGTCAGAGAGTGGAGGACTTAGCCCCTGGCTTTCCAGTCGTTTTTCTATCATTTACCAACGGTTCCAGTATAACATCAAAACCGTACTTGTGCAGATGTTGTGCGTGAAAAAGTGATATCAAATGAAATCAAAACATCAAAACTGAATTCAATTTTGGGGGCAGGTTTTCTTACAACAACAAAAAAGACAGCCAATTTTGTGGATTCTACGTTTGGAGCAAAGGGGATTGGCTGTTTCAAAATCATCATAGTATATAAAAATATATAAAAGTATCCTTCACAGGTGCCTGATCATAAGTACCAGATGTCTGATTTCACCTGCTGTCGTATCTCACTCCCGGTGTTACTTTTATTGGCTCAACGACTCCCCGTTTGAGGGTGAAGTATTTATTCCGCTTCCATTCAGTATTAAGATTTGTGAATGGGTTTTCCAGTTTTCCCAAAAATTAATTTTATCACAGATATGTTGGGGTCAGTTAAAGGTAAAGCAGAAATAGCGGTATGCTTTGCATGTGAGTGAAGCTCACTTGTTGCACTTGTTGTTCAATGCCCACCTGGGACCTGGCCAGGACACAAGTGCGTCCCAGCCGGGTCCATCACTTCTTACTGTCCCCTGGAAACACTTCTGTAGTGTTGTGAGTATTTGCAGCTCATGTGTTGTCAAACATGATGAAGGTGTTTTCTGTGCGAGTTAAGTAAGACACCCACGGTCGCTCCTGATTGGTTCTTATCAGCCTCAACTACCAGTGGTGAATGCGACATGATAATGAATTGCAAGTGTTCTTGAACTTGTTGTCTTTGCCAGCAGCTGTTACATTCTGCATTTTAATGCTACAACTATCTTTGCTGTCCTCATTCGTAGTATATTCTGAAACGAATGAACTGCAGAGTAGACCATCTATTTCCTGTTTTCACTGGAATGCACATGCCCAGTGTACATGAATGGTCATGTACTGTATGTGTTGTCAGGTTTGTTAGTCTGGACGGAGATAACTCATAGATTATCATAGACTACTTTGCCTATAGACCTTTGGCACAAGCTAATATTCAGGCAAAATGATCCCTTCGATGCCATCATCAGACTTGCCTTCTAACTTGCACTGAAGCAGGATGTAGCAGGACTTCTAGTGCAGCAGGAATTCTTTCAACTGCACAGAAAAACCCAAACAAAAGACCTGATTCTCTCCTCGACAGAGTGATACCAGTCAGTGGAGTGAACAGGAAGTTACCTGAGGAGTGAAAATCAGCCAGTCGGATGTTGAACAGACACTCAGGGTGGAAGGTAGTTTATTGGCACATGGTGCACAGAAGAAGAGGGGGAGGGAGGGAAATATAGGCCCATATGCACACAAAAACACACCTAACATGATCTGACATCCTTTTGCCTGTGTGTCTCAGAATTATTGTATATCAAAACTATTATGTCTGTGCAGGAAAGGTTTGTGTTAAAATGACCACTGTGCTAAGTTAGAGGACTTTCATCACCATGGTTACAGTAAGGCTGGGGAGGGATTGTGGTCATGGTGACTGTTGGTGCAGGTGAGACAGGTGAGATTTCCCAGTTCCTCATTTTTGTGTACATGAGCAAGTGAATGAGGATGGACAGGTGTTTTATTTCTCCGTGTGTGAGACTGAAAATGTGACGCGTGTCATGCAGGTGTGTGTGTGTGTGTGTGTGTGTGTGTGTGTGAGTGTGTGTGTGTAACCAGCTGTGTGTGTCAGAGTGTGTTTTCCTAAGTCAGTTGCAGAGTGCATTATGCAGATGTGTGTGTGCGTGCTGCAGGTGTGTGTTTGTGGCCATGTGTTTGTGACTAATTGGGAATTGTGAGGCTCCACTCTCCCGTTTCCATCTCCATGACAACCTTGTGTGGAATCCCTTCCAAACCTTGCCCTTTCCCCCCTCTTCTTCCTCCCCCCTCCCCCTCCTCCTCCTCTCTGCTCCCTGGCTTTACTCTTTCAAAAACAACTCACCAACACTCTCACTCTCGGCTTTTCTTCGTCTGTCTCACTTCTTCTGTGGCTTCAGACGGAGTGGCAGTGGAGTTTCTCCCTCTGTCCCCTCACACATTTTTCTTTTACACTTGTGTGCGCATGTTGCATCGGTGTGTGTCACATCAGACACAGAAGAAGCCAACATGGCAGTGGGCTGGGAGAGGTGAAGTTTTCAGTATTCTCCCTCCCTGTCCCTCTGCTTCTCTACAACTGATGCACGTCCATTCAAATTCAGTCATTACTACAATTTCACATTTTCTTTGACTCGTTGATGCAGGTGTCAAATGATTTTCTAATGAATGAAACAAGACTTGTTTTGTTATTAGTATCTTCTATTAAATTTAGTCACAAGCCTGGACTCTCTGGTCTCTAGTTATATGTGCCTTGAACACTGTTTAGGCCTTAAAGGCACAGTTCTTATATGGTTTTCTTCATATCTCACAGGACAATCTTTCTCTGTACCTATTGGTAACTGTAAATCTGATAAGATTAGCATTCCATATGGAGTCCCTCAGGGGTCAAATCTAGGTGCTCTGCTGTTTAATTTGTACATGCTTCCACTTGGGTCCTTAATACAGCAATACAATATTTCTTATCAATCATATGCCAATTTTTTATTTATGTAATATTTTCTTATCTTATACGCTATTTTATATTTTGACTTGTATGATGTATCCTTGCTTTTATTTTGAAGCACATTGAGTTTATGCCTGCCATGTGAAATGTGCTATATAAATAAAACTTGACTTGACTTGACACTATTACAGTGGGACAGAACACCTGACAGCTTTTTGTTATTGCTACAGATGACCCCCAGCTGTATTCTGCTAACCCTAACCCACTCCACTGAAATGCAGTCTTTCATTTTTTCTTGTTAAAAGAATAAAAGCCACCAGTCCAGTGCTACTTTCTGCTTCCGCCACAAGTTTATATATGATTTTCCTGGTAGTCGTTTCAGTTCATGAAACTTCCCTCTGTAGGTTTACGGAACACATTATTCATGAACATTTCACTCCTCCATTTTTTTTTTTTACACCATTCACTTTCCATTATTATTTTGTTGAACATTCAAATCTTCATCAGAAGCAGGCAGCAAATTGTGCGCCTGCTTAATATCAACCCTGGCTAAGTTTCACACCTCAGTTCTCCCTCTTCCTCTAACCAAATATCTGCAGTCTTCCACTACTGTGCTGCTGTAGCTGGTTTCACCATATTTTTTTCAACTCAGCTTCCTTCTGTTCTGCTGAGACAGCCACGGATTTAAGGTCATGTCAAAATCACCACCAAACACACACTGTATGAACTGGTCTTTAATAAACAGCACAGTCCTGCCTAATGTTGACTAAAGATAAATAAAGAGACTGATCATCACTGACTCCTTCAAACAAAACCTAAAGGTCAACATGCTTTCTGACCTTTAACTAGCATCCTGTGGCTAATGCTAACACCTGCTATACTCTCGAGGGAGCAAAATATGACTCATGGGCCTTACCCAGTGACTATGCTGTGTCACTATGCTAATTTAAAACAAATTAGCCACATTGGTAACACGCAAAAGTCTGTTTTAAATAGAGCTACTCCATGTCCCAGATGACCTTCACATTTCAATGTCATGGCATAGGTGCTTAATTAGCACTAAGCCTTTAACCTGTAGCAGCTACTAACAGCCACATATGTCAGCATGAAGAGAAAATGATGACCTCACCTGAACCTTTGTGAGCTCCTTTACCATGGTCACTTGTTCTTCTGCAGCAGGGACTAGTTCATCCAACGGAGCGGTTGGAGCTCGGCCCGCCGTCGGCTCCTACGTGTCCCCAACCATGAACTGAGCTGGGCGCCTCTGAAACACCACAGCAAATCAAACAGATGATGGATCACGAGACAGCAGCATCTGAAATAAAATTCTTTGTAGGCCATTTGCTGTTGTGTGACTCCATGTTTGAGCTGCATGTGATAAGAAGTGGAAAAGGAAAGTGAAAGGTCCATAGCACCAGTGACACTCATTTATTTCTGCTTTAGGATGTAACAGCCATGAAACTATCAGCAAATGAAGTTTGTCTCATTAACGCTCCCTCTCTCTATCTGTAGCTCAGTCCATTGCTGCTCCCTCTCTCCCTTACTAGCGTAGCATGTAACTGCATATTTCAGGGAGATCTTTAAATTTGGATACAAAATGCTCATCTTGGCACAAATCCTCCTTGGGTATTACTCTTTTGATAGAACATGTTAGCCACTCGAAAATTCAATATGGCCGCCATTTCTGGCTTGGAAATGTTTTTCTTTTTGCAATTTATCCACTATTTTCTGATATGAATAATCTACAGGTGTCAAATCAAACATTTTAACAATGTACACTGTAAAAAATGAAATGAAAGTATATTTAAGAAAAAATATTTCTCACAAAAAAAGCTTGCCAACTAGCCTAGCACTAGCAAGTTAGCCTAGCAAGCTAATGTTAAGACCAGTAAACAAGTAGACTGATGACTCTTATAGAACTTTTGGTTCATCATTCATAATAAATGACATATTAGAAATTACACAAATAAAGCTCTGAGGAAATTACAAAAATAATTGAAATTTGTCTCATAGGTAAAATTCCGTTTGCCAGAAATGTTGGCCATCTTGAAATTTTGAAATTTCAAGTGGCCAATGGGATTTTTCAAATCAATGGCCTCAGAGGGAGAAACATACCAATTTTGGTGCTTGTATGCGCAAGATTATTGCAGTTATCTGCTGCACTATTTGTTCACTTGTGTGAATAAATGCTGCCCAAGGTACCGTTCATTATGTGTCTGATGTTTTGGTTCAGGCTGTGGAGCTCTAAGTATGAAACATCATGCCATTTTTAACTTCATGTACCTTATCACCTCCACAGGCTCTCCTCCCACACCTCACAGTTTGAAAACCACAAATTTAGGTTAATAAATAAATGCAGAGAGAAACTAAACCAAAGTACTGAAAGATACATCAACACTAATATGTTTTTTAGTGACACAGACACCCACCTAACCTCCTGATTGGCTCTCATCAGCCTCGACTTCCATGGTTGTAAACAAGTGTTTACCGACCTTGTTGTCTTTGCTGTGTGTCAGACTCATGACATCTTTAACCCTCAGATCTTCAAATTGTGGCATATCTTACACACAGATGTATACTTCTGCCAGACAAACACACACACATCACAACTTTTAGTTTCATGGTGGTGTGTATGTGAAGTTGGTGTTGATGAGACTCATTTGTCAGCAGGTAAACTAATATTCACCCCCAGCTGCTGACAGAAACCCAAGGAGATACTTATGTGAGTTTATAGAGACTAACCACCCTCCATATGCATAGAATGAATAACCCTCAATGTGAAATATGTTAATGACTGTGTCTAACATATGTCCTGAAGGCAGGTGTAGTTATACTCTTCACTGGAAGCAGCATCAGCAAGTTCAGAAACATTTCTAAAACCTCTGGAGCTCTGGGTCACTTATTGTCTCAGGTGCTGACACACTAAGTTAAGTTAATCAGGTTTGATACTATTTAAACAAGACTAGGTATAAGCCTTGTACATGTCTGGACCTCCTCTGGTCAAATCGTGATTTTATAACTGTGATATCGTCTGACAAAAGCACCAAACACATAAGTGAAAGACAAAGACTGAGCTGTGATTTCAGCTGGATTTACTGTCACATGATCACTCAAGGAGAAAGTTAGAAGAGACAGACTATCTGTCTTTTTTTTAAGTTGTTTCCTTTATTACAGCCATACTGAGAGAGAGAGAGAGAGAGAGAGAGAGAGAGAGAAAGAGAGAGAGAGAGAGAGAGAGAACATGACATGCAGCAAAGGGCCACAGGCCGGACTCGAGGACAAACCACCTAGCAACCTTGACAACAAGTTTTTTTTTTGTTACATAAACTTGAGGTCTTAAGGCCCTTTGAGAGTTTTTTTTCAAAATTCATGTGTTTCCATTACTTGTTTTTAAGTTCACAGTTTCAAATTGCACATCAAGCAGTTAATGGAAATGCAGCTGGTGTCTCTCTTCTCCTACTGTATTTAAACTGCGAGCCAATTCGGGGGCCACATCCTTCGGAGGACGTGGTCTAAGAAGGTGTGGCCCTTCATGGCCGTCGTAGATCGCAAAGGCTGAACTATGGAGGATTTTCACTTTTCTCATGTCACCTAGCAACCTCGACAACACGTAACTTTTCTCACAGAAACTTTTTAGGTTTTAAGGTTGTTGGTTTCAACAGTTGTACTGTTAGCTGTTGAACTGAGCTGAAACACAATACTTATATTTAACAGTGTGATCCTCAGGCTCTCTGTCTGTGTTGTTTTGCTGACATTATTTTCATTACCGGTGCACAATGAATCTTGGGATATGTTGGACCATGAAGGATCCACCTGTTGGATTCTTTATTGTCCAGGAAACGAAGGACGCATTTGAAGGAGCCTTTGAAATGGGACTAGCCTAGTTCCACCGCTGTGATGTAATCAGTCTTCAAATTCAGCCTCTGAAGGATGCGGCCTTTGAATTGGGACACAGCTAGAGAGGCGGGAAAACACATGAGGGCAGGAAGCGGGCATCTGGAATGAGAGGAGAGGTGAGTAACACAAAGTTAAACAGGAACTACTGCAAAACATTTAGCAGCTAAAAGTCAGATGGAGTTTGGTTGAGACCAAACTAGAGCTAAAACACAGTGAACAGCGGACTTGTATCCAACAGCTGGACATAAACACATCACCACAGTCGTCTGTGTGCCGCCTGTGCGAGCAGACATTTAACATGTTATATCTTCACCGAGCGTGACTGACCTGTGGCTGAATATCCGTCTGTCTGTTTTGTTTTTTTTTTTCAGCCTCCCAGTGGTTAAAAAGTGTTGAATACATCTTTAACCTAATTATGCCATAATATCTCCTGCTGACTCAAATGTGGACTCAGTCAGCATGTCAGAGCATCAAGTCACATGACTTCTTTTAGTGTTAAAGAGCTTTGACCATGACATTCCATTATAGCTGCTCGTTCACAATGGCCACAAAATAATGAGAGGATTCAAATGTTATGGAACTCAGCGAGGTAAAAACAGCTTGATGGAAAGGAGGGAAAATCTGAATGAACAGAAATTAAGTGGATGAAATAAGAAGGAGTGAGGAGGGCAGGGGAGTGGGGGTGGGGTGTAGATTATAGGGTGAGAAAGAGGCAGTGAAGACAGGCAAATGAAAACCACAAAATGAAGGAAGAAAGGGAGACTGAGATGGAGAGGGAGTACAAGGGAGGAGGAGGAGGGATGAAAGGATGAAGGGATGGATGATGAAGGGGTGGGGTGTGAGGGTTCGGTGCAGGAGGGTGGTTTTGGGTGACAGGCCTCATTGAATAGACCTCTATTCTCCCCTCTGCTGGCTTCTCTTCTCATGCAAAGCAGGCCTGTTCAGCCTCCCAGCCATCCGTCACACAACAGAAAGACCATGGCAGGCCCTTTACGAGCCCCACATTCGCATAATCCCCACCCGCCATCCACCCCACCATCTCTCAACCCCACTATCCAGCACCCAACGGGGGGTGGAGTGGGTAACGGGAGTGTGTGTGTGTGTGTGTGTGTGTGTGTGTGTGTGTGTGTGTGTGTGTGTTGGGCAGTTGGGGGGATGGGCATGGGGTATCTCCGCCACAGAAAGTGCCTTTGGAGGACAGGCCACCTAGGCTGAGAGAGGACAAAACCGCAGAGAGACATAACATGTTTTGAGGCTGATGGACGTCATATTGGGACACCGGGGAGGTTAGGAGGGGTTAACCTGCCTGGATGTGTGTGTGTGTGTGTGTGTGTGTGTGTGTGTGTGTGTGTGTGTGTGTGTGTGTGGGAGTGGGATGTGTTATTCATGCGTGCTGGTGCTGGGACCCACATTCATATATACTGTGCATGACAATGCTGCGCATATATGTTATATACAGAGGAGCCTTTAGTTCTGCACACGTCACTGATCCGTTTAGTTTCTTTAACTAGAGTTCGCTCCGCAGCTCATTTACATCTGAGGAGGGAAGATACACAAACAAACCGTTAAACACTACATATGAAACAGCAGCATACAAAACACTTCACATAATCTGCATACTGGAAAACAGTTGGCTTCACAGGAAGGTTTAAATCAGTTTCCTCAGTTTCCTACCTGATCTCGTGTATTTAAATATTTTTATTTATCAAAATCTATTTTCAAATGCTATTCTAACATCATCTTAATGTTTCTATTCTTAATGTAAAGCACTTTGAATTGCCTTGTGTCTGAATGGTGCAGTGGAAGTAAACTTGCCTTGCCTTTAAGATAGTGAAGCTGGTGTGTGTGTGATCGGTGCGGAGCGAGTGCTTCAGCTGCTCCGACTGATGCTCCGGCCTCCGTGCCGTTGTCCCTGCAGAACGACTCACATTGCAGAAGTGGAGGTCGCACAAGATCATGAATTCATTTATTCATCGAGAACGTATCTGCAGAACAAAGAAAACGGAGCTGAATAAATCATGAATCCAACTTTGGTTTATTTTATCCTGAATGTTCACAGTTTCATCAAGTTAAAAAAAAAAATCTCCAACTTTAGGGATGTTCCTGGAACAAGGAGCTGAACTTTTACCTTTTACAGACTAACTCTGGAAAAACATAAAGGTGATAGTATATTTCAGGACCTATAGTTTCCACTAATTTCTTTTTCCAAATTTTTTTCTAGAAAGTTTCTGGTAATGAACCACCATTGTTGTTCTCTGTCTTATTTTGTGTGTGTTTGGTTTTGTTTGTGGGGGTGGAGGGAAGGGATGGGGAGAACGAAGATGTTCAGTGTACTGTTGTGTTGGTGTGTTCATCCACTGGTGATTGTTGATTATCATGAAATAAAAGGAAATGGGAAAAAAAAAAAAGAAGAATGTGGCCAGTCTGCTGGTAAAGAGTGTGTGATGTGTCCAGAGCGGCCGCACCTGCTGGAACCTGCTTCAAGTGTGAGGAAATCACTGAGAGCGAGAAGAGCTTAGCAGCAGTTAGCGACGGCTGATGATGATGGCTAATACGCCTAAAATCCATTAAGCTGCACGATAGATTAGAGTAGATTTCATTTTAAATGCTTTACTCTCGTCTCTCCATCTTTCTCTCCTCGCCCTCGATGGAAAACGCCACCAGGTCAGGGACAGATGTGAAGGAGAGTTCGTAGTCTGACCGCACTTACACTATCAACCAACTTTATTTCTAACACATAGATGATAAATCCTCCCTTACTAACCACTAACACAAA
Organism: Seriola dumerili; assembly: GCF_002260705.1. Lineage (NCBI taxonomy): Eukaryota > Metazoa > Chordata > Actinopteri > Carangiformes > Carangidae > Seriola > Seriola dumerili. The sequence continues at coordinate 2,570,874 of NW_019174366.1, forward strand.
ACAAGCTGAATTGATATGTTGAATAATTCAGTAAAAGCAGCTGAGTGAAGGGCCAGAGTGATTTATATTCAGACGTCAGCAGGTTATAGAGTTTTGACCTTTTTATACATTTGTTAAATAGAGAAAATGTATTTCTGTATTTAGTGCAGTGAGCAGTTTTGAAACAACATGGATGTGTAGATTGTTATGATGATGATGATGATGAAGATGATTTGGCTTCAGTGGATCAGTCAAGGATTTCCATCAGTTCTGGATCGTGTCACAAACATAAAGCAGCTGCTCTGTTGTTAACACACTCATGTGGCTCTGCTGTGGTGAAACTACAGGTACATTGTTTTAAATGTTGCTGCAGCAAGGAATTGTGGGACAGCATTTTCTCCTTTCCTTTCGTAAAGGAAGGTCCTGTGTTTTCTCTGCTGAAGGAGATGAGATAGAATTCAACCAGCTCTCATCATGGCTGCTGCTCAGATACTTTTCAACCAAAGTCCAGAACTTGATGGAGTCCACCTGTTGTGAACCAATCTGATTGGACAGAGCTCAGGAAGACACACACCTGTGTGTATCAGGTCCCACAGTTCACCTGCAGGTCTGGACAGAGACCAGAGTCCAGTGAACCCTCTGTAGACCTCTGTGATAAACTGCGGTGAGACACAGATCAGGACAAGAAGCTCGGAGTGTTCTTCAAGAGAACTGTGAAGAGGAACAAGTCTGGAACCAGGACTCTTCTAGACCTGGTGTCCAGACAAACTGAGGAACCAGGTGAGAAGGACCTGGGTCAGGGCGGAGCTTCAGAAGTCCTCTGCAGAGATAGAGAAGCTGCTGGAAGGACGAGCGTCTCAGCAGCTCTCCATCAATCAGGTCTTTATGGTGGAGAGACGAGACAGAGACACTGTGAGGACATGAGACACTGTGAGGACATGAGACACTGTGAGGACAGGAGACACTGTGAGGACATGAGACACTGTGAGGACATGAGACACTGTGAGGACAGGAGACAGTCTGCTGGAGCTCTCAGCAGCAGGGACAGGGAGACTGGTCAGAGGAAAACCTGATCCAGAGTCCAGGAGACCTGAGACTGGAGAGACGGTTCACCTTTCAGCTCCACAGTGACCTGAAGCAAACAGTGAAGTCGTATCAGAACTTCAGCCCAGGTGGATCGGGGTGTGATGATGTGGTTACAGGTGCAGCAGGTGACATCATCACAGCCATCAGTGTCAGAGATCAAACTGTGAACGTCCAATCACTGCTGCCCTGCTTCGTCTTCATTTAGCCTTTAAAGTGAAATCTCAGATGGAATTTTTCTGACAATCTATCAAACAGTCGATGAGTTGTTTTTATTCCAGAGAAAGTTAAATATTCAGATCCCCATAGATTCCTACTGGTAGAGAGGATCATGGGAATATTCTGTGGCCTGCAGGAGTAAATTAGTCATTAGCAGCGGTTTGGTTTAATGACGAGCGTTGCTGTGGAGTTCAGCCTCACGTGAAACAGGTCACCCTCCGCTGGATTTCTCTAATGGACTCATGACCCCAGGACGACCTTTGACACTAACACCACCTTTGATAGAGGTATCACAAGTATCAGGAAGCACGCATTCTGCTGCTCTCATTGATTTTTATTTTCTTTACACATCTCATCAGCACTGACAAGAGGTGTTTGAGATGGATCCAGTCCTGCTGATAAAATGCTCTACATTATTAAAAGAGACAATAATAAAAATAATAATAATAATATTAATAATAATAATAATAATAATAATAATAATAATAATAATAATAATAATAATAATAATAATAATAATAATAATGATAACTTTATTTATAAGAGGCAAAGTGTCAATTAGCAAAGCAAGTATAACAGGGAGATTTACAAATACCTGACTTAAAACAATGAAATCGACAAAGCAGACGAAAGAAAATAAAAGATAAAAGTATGTTTTGAGTAGCGTTTTAACCTGGGGCCCGATCTCCTCAAGCAGGACACGCAGGACCGGAGGCTCCAACAGCAAACGCACAGTCACCTTTGGGTCTAAGCCGTGACCTTGGGACAGATGACAGAGTTTAGCTGCAGGAGTGTGTTTAGTGATACGGGGTGTATGTGTGATGTAAGAAGGTGCCAAACCGGACAGAGACTTGAAAGTGATTAGAAGTATTCTAAAAAATCGAATCCTAAAAGACACAGTAGGACGGACACAGCTTGTAAGAAGACATGTCCAGCCCGTCACCTGCAGACCCGCATGAACGCCTCTCTTCATCACAGCTCATCGCTTTTCCTCTTCCGTGGTCACATTCACACTGGTCATGTTCAGGAGCGAAAGCGGGGAACAGTTTGAAATCACAGGAAGTGAAGTGAAGTGAGGGGACAGGACGTGGACTCGGTGAGCGGTTTCTCTGTGAACTTGACGAACAATGTGAACGTGACGTTAACCTGGTGAATCTGACCGTGGACGGATACGCTGAGGAACACATGAACACTTAGTTCAGTGTTTAGGAGCAGTGTTAACAAACACACAGTTTTTTTTTGATTGAAAATGTATAGGAACATTCTACATATAGTATGAACAGGCATGAACATAGTAAATAGGTTATATATTATATATAGGTTATAATATTTCATCAGAACATATATATATGTATATATATATATATATATATATATATGTCTGTAACCTTTTTCCAACAAATGTTAGAAACAAAGATTAAGATTAAACTATTCATATTTCAGTAGAAGATCTTCCTGGTGGAAGAACTGAGCCACCAAAACTATTTTATTATCAGACAGGTGGCGAGATCCAGATTCACTTCAGCACATGGTCGAGATCTGACAGTGTAGCATGCTAAATGCTACATTCAGTTTTCTCTAACACTTGATGGATGTAGTTTATACATGGTTCCCATCATTTACACTCTGCACTGATTTTTCTATTGGTGTAATTCAAATGATGTGTAAACCAACGAGCAGAAACATAAACACCCGGTGAGTACAATGTTTCCCGACTTTACAACTCTCCATATCTCTTCAATATGGAACCTGCTGATGCACATTGTAATGCACAGCTTCATAGATGCCGCAAGAATGAGTCCTACACCCCAGACATTAGTTACGTTAGCTCCTCCTGTTCCCTGCTCCTGAAGTCGCTGGTTCTTTAAATGTGTGTTTGGTCAGATGACTGAAATAAGGTCTGTGGTTAACACAAGCTCAAGATATTTCAACCTTTTATTCTACAACATAAAATACTTCAGTAAATACTCCAGTCCTGGTTTCCTTAAGCTTTTATGTCCTGTTGCTAACAAGTGTCTAAATGAGACTACAGAGGTTTACAAGGAAAACTGATCTACTCACCAGTCCACCTTTACAGCCTGATTAACTCACCAGTCCACCTTTATAGCCTCGATGTGTTTATACTGTTACTAACTGTGTAGGAAAGGCTTTTGTAGAAGAGGTCAGAGCTGAATCAAACTACTAGTTGAAGTTTAGTGGTGGTGATGTTGAAGTCATGTGACTGTGGTGTAGTTGGTTTATATTCTAACATTAGCTTTTTACTTCTGCTGATTGTATTTATGCTTCGAACATCATAAAGTGATGTTCATTAGTGAAGATGATCCTGCTGAACTAAACCTCAGGATCAGAAACTGTTGTTTATTTTCTCTAATAATCCAAAAGACAGTGTTAAAATCCCACTGGCTTTTTGTGGAGGGAACCAGGGTGACGCTAACTTCCTGGTTGGCCTACAAAAATACGTCATCCCTGCAGCACTGTGTTATCCTTCTGCAGCAAGCTAACACCGCCTGACAGCCATGCACCATCTGAACCAAAGAAAAGAGGGAACCGGATACGTTCTGCAAAACCAGATTGTCAGACAGCAGACGATCAAAACAGTTTAAACCAGCGGTTCCCAACCTTTTCCAACTCATGGCCCTGTTGAAAATCTCAAAAATGTTGGCGGCCCACATCGGACCCCTGACAATACAAGAATACAATGTGATCCAGCGGCGAAGTGGTCCAGCCAGCGACAGTTTAAAAGGGTCTATCATTTGCTGATGACAGTGATAAGCCTTAATAAGAAAAAAAATATTTAAATATTTTCAAAGTTGTTTAACATCATTTCATTTTAAGACATTTAAAAACTTGTATTTAATGTTTTTAAAACTGTTTTGCAAATACCTTCACAACCCGCCAGTGGGCCGCGGCCCACGGGTCGGGAACCACTGGTCTGAATGATGGATCAACAGGATGATAAATAAATAACACTGTTAGTTCTGATGGCGGGAAACTCATTTGACTTTTACATAAGATGAGATAGAATAAAACATGATCAAGACCTGAACAAATGAATGAGGTGAAGTTATTATCATTCATACCAAACTCCTCCCTGAGTCCAAGTCCTAAGAGACAAAGATGAGAAGCAGCTGGGAAGACAAAGAGAACAGGGACAGGACAAGAGGGAAGACGGATCAACACCGGATCTGCTGTGTGAAAACAAAAACAGGACCTGAGTACGAGAGAAGCTCCGGACATCAGATTCTGTCAGGAACCAGAGCGGGGAGTATTTTCTGTTGTTCGTCAGTCCTATGGAAACAGTGTCTGACTGTTGTTGTTGTTGTTGTTGTTGTTGGGACAGAGCTCTGAGGTGTGTGAAGACTCTCCGACGCTCATTGTGTTTGTCGTTGAGAAGAAGTTTAAAGTTCTACCGGAATGAGACGCTTGAGATGTTGTGATCCTGCGGGATGTTTGAGAGGCTCTCAGACTCTGATCCAGGTCGCTTCACGAGCCTGACACAGTGAGGGAAGAACAACGTCTCCCTCTAGTGGAGTCGCAGAGGGTCACATGTGTCAGAGTGGGAGTGGTTTTAGTACTTCAGGAAATTAAATACTATACATAGACCTACTTGTATTGGATATGAGGTCCTGCAGTGATGTAGATGGCATGTACTGACACCGCTGCATTAATTTGGCCCCGGACTGTTTCCACATTTTGCTCCTGTTGAAGGGACACGGAGCGTTTTCTACACTGGACCTCAAATACTGCAGACCAGTGTGACAGATGTAATGCTTCCTCCTGTAATTTGAGTCATGTGTTTTTCTTTTGTCCCAGTTTACATCAGTTTTGAAATGATTATTCTATGATTTTGTCTGTTGACCCTCCCACCGCCACCCCCACCTTCCCTTCCTCCATGCCCAAATCTCTTTCACTTATTCCTTTATTTATCAATTGTTTCTTATAAAAGTTTTCCTTTATTTACTCTTTTTACATTTGTTTTTTTTTTTACTTTTTATTTATTCATATTTGTATTTGAATGTTGTATGTTTTATTGGCGTATGTTTGATTACAATTCAATATTACTGTTATTTTCTATACAGAGACAGTTTTGTGTATTCCTGACCTCAAGGAACACCACACTAACACTCAGTTCTTCATGTCATGGATTCACCACATGTTGGAAGCTTTCCTCTGCTGCCTCAGCACAAATCCAGATCCATCAGACCAGGTCTTCAACTGTCCAGTGTTGGTGAGTCTGTGTCCACTGCAGCCTCGGGTTTCTGGTCTCGGTGACAGGAAGTGGAACCTGACGTGGTCTTCTGCTGTTGTAGGTTGGACGTGTTGTTCACTCTGAAGCTTCTCTGCTCAGCACAGCTGTACAGTGAGTGGTTATCTGAGTGACCGGGGCCTTTCTGTCAGCAACAACCAGTCCGTCCATTCTCCTCTGACCTCTGACCTCTGACCTCTCTCATCAACAAGGTGTGGTTTTAATCTGGCCTGCACCTGTAATCTGACCTTTATGGTAGTTACACTGACAGGAAACGTTAACAACTTTTTATTACGTTCCAAACACAGGTGTTACAGTCTCACCTGAGGAGGGGCTATGACGTCTTAATTGTACCCGAGCACATCACACATGTAATATTTATAGAGAGATTTCTCTGAAGATTATACATTGTTGTTTTCTTGTCAAGTTATTTTTGGTAAGATTCAAGAAGGATATCGATGTAACATGCACCCAGAGATTGTCTTCCGACTGTTTTGGACTTGTGAACACACTCAAAGGCATCTGTCAGTTCATTTTGGATTTTATTTATGATGCATTTGTGCTTTGCTTCAAGGATGTATTGTTTGGCATCATATCACTGGCCATGTTTTACATCCACAAATGTAAGGTGTTAAAAACTTACAGAAGAGGATTAGGGCCACATGTTAATTTTTTTTTAATTAGAATTCCAACTTTAAACTCAGAATTCTGAGAAAAAAAGTCAGAATTCTGACTCCAAAAAATATATTTTTCTCACATATGGGCTTCTTCTGTAACAACTAAACCCTTTGTGTTCCTTTAAGAAGGAACCGGAGTAATAGAACATAATCTACCTCTTGTAATAGAAAAGCTGTGGAAATTCCACTGTGCTCCAAATTCAAAATATTAATATAATTCTGAATATATGTACCGTTATTATTATTATTATTATTATTTTTTTCACTGTACCACTTTGTTTTTATTTGATTGTGTCAAACTTTTTATATAACCTCTGGCGCTGTATATGTTTATCTTTTTTACTTCTTTTGTGCCTTATTTTGTGTGTCTAATGTAATGATTAATACATTTTAAAAAACGTATATTATACAGTGTTTCAAAATGCGTCGGACATGGCGAAATGTGTGCTAGAATACACGTACGTCCGGTTTTCAAAATAAGGTGACAACACAAAGTGTATTTACTAAATAGATATATGGAAATGAGATTAACTGTGTTTAATACAACAGTTATTTCCGACCAAGTAATTTGATTGGACGAGAGACACTCTGAGTGCTGATATAGAGTACCGCAGCACTGGGACTTTTAACTACATGTATCTCTCCGCTTTACGGTCACTTTATTTATTTGTATAGCGCCAATTCACAACATAAGTTATCTCAAGGCACTTTCCTAATAAAGCGGGTCTAGACCTTCAATTTATATTATTATTTATATTATTTTATATTTATTTACAGGTGTTCCATTAACCGTTAATTAGCGTTACATTAACGGTCGTTATCTATCTGAGATTGTCACAGAGAAAATGCAAGGATGAATATATTTCCAGAAAAAACATTTGAAATAATTCATGCAGTCAAATGCCAGTCCCGTTGCAGAAATATTTGTGTTATGGTAGCCTAATAAAATGACTGAATCACAGCTGATATTCAGTACATCACGACTTCACAGGAAGTATTTAAAGAGTTACCTGTGTCCCGGGGACTTTTACATCCCACTGTTGGGATGAATGAGCGGGTGAACAGGTGTTCCCAATAAAGTGCTCACTGAATGTTATCAGGAACAAAACGAAACCTTTCCTCGGTTAGTTTTCAAACAGCTGTTTGTTCCCTCTGATGTTTTACTGTATTTGACCAGATATTGTGATTTAATTGTTAATAATCTGGGCGCACGTGGCTGAACAGACTTGACACTGATGTGAAATTAAAGGTTTATTCCGTAAAGACAATAATCAGTAAAGACATGATAGACTGGTCTGAGTGGAGACCAGATCGAGGACTGGTATCATCCAGATGGAGGAGTCGAGTTGGGTCAGTGTTCACTCAGAACCATCATTCACAAATCACTCATTTTAACCAAATGACACAGAAAGAAACGCAACCTACTGTCTGTCACACAGGTTACTGCAGTGCTGTTTCAGAGCAGCCAATCAGAGCCCACGCTGCCACCTTACAGGAAGTGAGCATCGTAACCTACCAGCTTTCCCACACAGGACTTGGCCCGAACACTTTTCATGCTATTCAACAATTCAGAGGCCAGTTTACACTGTTAAAGGAGAAACCTTTATTTTTTTTTTTTTTAAGACCATTAAAATAAATACTATACAGAATCCAATGTAGAAAACTTGATACACTGTTTCTGTCTCAAAAAGGTTAACAACTCCATAAATTCATTTTAAAAAATAGCACTGACCATACACCCCAAAACATGATGGTTCTCCTAAACCAGACACCCCATGATGACAGGCAATATAATGAGCGCTTAGAAGGGGGGGAGGGAAGGGGGTCAAGTCTCCATATACTTAATCATCTGTAGTTTGGTCCTTTCGTGTCAGACGCCCCCACCTCCCCCGACATTTTGGCAAGGTAGGTTACAAAAAACTTGACCACCACCTTATCAAAAAAATCCAATTTTTTTTTGTTTGAAAAATAAAATCTAAATAAACAATAATGTCAAAGAGTTAGAGATGAAAATCCAACCAGGAGGTCGAGAGGCAAACGCTGCACTCAACTCACCGTCGCTTCAGCCTCCGAGCATCTGCGGCCGCCGGTCGCTCTCCAACCGAATGCTACTGGACAAGTGACTGTACAAGTCAAGCAGTATGTACAATAGCAGTAAAAAATATAGGTATGAAACAGCAGGAAAAGGATCAAAAGGGTAAACAACTCATTCATGGTGGATTTTTTACTATACAGGTCTTTTTATTGAATATGCCCTGTGTACTCTAGACCCCCCAAAACCTGGGTACTGAACATGATCATGGATGTGTGTTAACGGCTGTTTGAAGTACACTGGAGGTTGTTTAAATACTGATCTGGTCAAATGCAGCACATCCCAGTTCATTTTGCGTTTAGTCCAGACTGAACCGCCCAGCTATTAGTTACCAGTGGTGCAGCACCTGGTGGAGGTGCGCAGGAGCAAATCAGAGCCACATTTGACAAAAGCTTCAGTCTTTGTGTTTTCACTGTGCGAGTTATATTGAGCCAAGTTATTCTTTTAATGTTAAGCTTTTCTAACAGTCACAGCTAGAATCCTTTTAACAGCAACGTCAGGTTTTTAAATGTGCTTTCGGAAAAGTGGTCATGTTCTGCACTTGTGGGATTCTTTTTTCTTTTTTTTTTTGTTTTTTCTTTTTTTCCAATGTCGTCAGGACATCAATGTGGGAACGGTCTAATTAATGCTAATGGAGAATTTAGCTGCTGATATGGAGTGACGAACTATGGAAGCGGATGAAGCCGAGTCATCCTTCCAACATGGCCAAAATCTATTTCAGAGGAAAGGGAGGAGTGGCGGTTGCGTTCCTCCCTCCCTCTGAACGTGGAGGGTAAAGTCATGGTTCAGATCGTGTAAGAAACAAAGTTTGACTTCTAAAATAAGCAGGGTGGGGGCGGACGAAGGGCAGGTGGAGTCGTCGTCTAGATCAGATCGGCCACATTCATGGGCATCTCCTCGATGGTGGTGTTGTAGAACGTCTCAATGTCCCTTAGGGTGCGCTTGTCATCCTCGGTCACCATGTTGATGGCTACTCCCTTCCTGCCGAAACGACCACCCCGACCAATCCTGACAGTCAGAAGAGGAGAGTCAGTCACTGAGCAGAGAACATCTGTAAACATCTGGAAGCTCCAGACAGTGAGAGTAACTGGGAGACTTCAAAGTCGCACAGGGTGGAAGATAAAGACTGACAGGTTTTATGGATTGAAGGTTCACATCAGACAACATGACAGTTCTGTTTGCTAAGCCGGTAGAACTTGGGTTCAGTTACCTTGACTTGGTAGTTGGAAATTATTAACCAATGACAAAACACCATGAGAGAAAAACAAAAAAAACATTTGGGAATATGTATATTTGGTTCGTAATAACCAAGGCAGCGTTACACTGATAATAAAAATCAACATCTGAACTTCAGTCACCATGTGTCATATTTACTTTTCTTTATGAGACACTAGCATTTCTTACGAACACTTATTCAGGCCAGACAACAATGTGACGTGACATTTGTCCGAGTTGTGCCGTTACCTGTGGATGTAGTTTTCCCTGTTGGTCGGCAGGTCGTAGTTGATGACTAGAGACACCTGCTGGACATCAATACCTCTGGCCTGAGGAGGAACATGAGGGACATTAGTTACACAGCACAAGAGCGGACATGACTGAGGTCAGGCTTCAGGTCAGTATTCACATCAAATTTTCATCTTTTTAGAAAAAAAAAAAAAAAATACATATATACACATATTTATAAAAATGTAGTGTAATCCGCCAATTAGTTGTGAGTCCAGGACTTGAACCTAGCTACAGTGGAGGGCAGATAGGCTTCTCTACCAAGGAACATTCAGTCCTTCACCAGCACTGCAGATGGGAGGAGAGGGAACCTTGGACCACACAGATCATCTTATAGTAAACCTGACATCTGTTAGTCTCAGTCAGTGTGTGTACAGACATGAAAGATATACTTAACTTTAATGTTATTCAGACAAAAGGCAGAGTAGAACAAAATTGCTTTGCATCTGGCTCATCGATATAAAATTATAAATATCATTTACAGACAGGTATATTGCACAATGAATGAAATATTTAAAAAATTGGTCTGAAAAATATTTCAGGCCAACTTAAAACTTGTCTTGCCGGAGCAGCTGCTGCCATTCTGACGTGCCTGTCACACCGTCAGCAGCTCAGGTTGTTTAGCTACAGTGCAGCTACAGTGTAAACAGCTGTTGTACCTACCAGCAGGTCAGTGGTGATGAGGACTCGACTGGAGCCAGAGCGGAACTCCCTCATGATCAAGTCTCTCTCTTTCTGGTCCATGTCACCGTGCTGAAAACACATGGAGAGGAACGGGACAGGGTGAGCGCCTTCACGGCGGTTGACTCACCAATGGGAGCTACCAGATGTAAACTCCACTGAAAGGTTTAGTTGTGCCAATCATTTCTGGATTACCTTTACAGTGCAGCATCACCACAAATTCCACAACTTTAGCCATGCAGAGTTAAAAAGGTCTCAGGCTGGACTCAGAGCTCAGTGTATGAGGACAGAGAGGCTCTTACCAGAGCGGACACGGTGAAGTCTCTGGCGTGCATCTTCTCAGTGAGCCAGTCCACTTTCCTCCTCGTGTTGATGAAGATGACAGCTTGTGTGATGGTCAGGGTTTCGTACAGGTCACACAGCGTGTCCAGCTTCCACTCCTGAGGAACAGGACCGGGATCTGAGTCAGTCCACTGAGCTAAAACCAACAGTCTTATACAAGAGTTCTGCAGTAAATCCTCCTTTGTGGAGGCTGCAAGGATAATGTTGTTGAATCCACTATAGAAGGATGTAGTCTTAAGTGGTTCAGCTAAACTGTACTGTATTATACAGAGACGCCTGTCCATTATTGAACTCAGCCTCACCGATGCCAACAAGAGAGACACCTCCCTGTGTAACACAAGTCAATAGTTTGACAATAAAACCCTTTGTGAAGGTGAGGAGCGTTTCAACTGTTGGGCCATTGGATTAAATGGTATTAGCGTTAGCAGGTGTACTTAAACCAGTTTATCTTCCACATGTGACTACAGATCACCTTCAACCTGTACACAGACGGGTCTTTTTGTTGAATTAACTCTAATCTCTCCTGGTAAACGTTTCCTCACCTCTTTCTCCACGTTGATGTAGAACTGACGGATACCCTCCAGGGTCAGCTCCTCCTTCTTCACCAGGATCCGGACCGGTTCACGCATGAACTTCTTTGTGACCTCCAAGACGTCGGCTGGCATGGTGGCCGACAGAAGGACAACCTATCCAAGGAAAAAAAAGAAAAAAAAAAAAAGAAAAGAAAAAAGAGACAGAAGGACGGCTGGTTAAAACCAGATCAAAAAAAGCACACATCCAGGTGTATGCACTGTGCCTAAGAAACTGCCTCGGCCAGGTGTTCAGCTCTTACCTGTGTGCTGCTTGCCAGTTTCTGGAAAATCTCATAGATCTGGTCCTTGAACCCTCGACTCAGCATCTCGTCAGCCTCATCCAGCACGAACATCTTGATGTTCTTAGAGGCTGCAAAATAAAGAGGTGAGACATGTTTAATGTCCTACTGATACTCCCGGTTGGACATTTTAGACTGGAGATCGGAATCGGTTATTCATCAAATATATTCTGGCAATGTCAAGGACTGAGCCAAGAGTTGGAAGAAATGATTAGGGAGCATATTATATCTGATTCCAGCTGAAGGCCTGTGCAACACTTAGTCATCTCTCTTCCCTGTCGTCTCCCGTCTAAATCTGTACAGTCCTCACTAAAAAGGCAAAAGCGTGGGATTGTCCAGGTGGAGTAGCAGTGTGTTTATAGTTGTCTGATAAAGACCAAAAAAAAAAAAAAAAAAAAAAAAATCCACTGCGTACGACTCTGGAGAATCATTACGGTGGCAGCCATTTTGTTTTTGAGATCGTGACAAGAACCATGCGTGCACTCATCTCTACTACGGGCCAACGCAGAGCCAGACGACGTGCTGCACAGATGGACTGGCTCCGTTCAGGTGAACAGGTGCCATGTTTTCTCATGAACATAATATGGAGAGAGAGAGAGAGAGTAGTGACATCCAGCTGGAGCATGAAACAGACCAGAGTACTACAGTAACAGTGTGGTTATCAGTCAGCTCTTCACATTAACTATGCAAACTACCACCAACAGCTACGAGCACCTCTCTGCAGTTCAGAGAGTTGTAGACGGTACAGTGCAGCAGCAGACTCATGCCGTCGGTATATTGCGCACACACATTTCTGCGTTAGGAGATAGGATGTGTGTGATATTTTATTAATGTACACCACCAGTTACTGGTGTGCCAGATGTTGCTCAGCTGCCCACCACTAGATGGCAGCCTCCTTTAATAAAACCTGGATGTTATAATCCAGCAAGGTGGAAAGCGGAAACAGACATGTAGTAGAACCAGCCTAGTTTGGCAGTTTAACTGACATAACTACTCGACTGGAGCAATGTGGAACCACATTCCCATGTATGTGGATTTATTAAACCTGTATGGCAAGACGGCTGCTGGTGTCAGCTACACCACCCAAACCAATATGACAGTTTACCCACAGATGCTGTGATCTGATTAAATTGTGCTCAACTTATTGTTTGAAGTTTTTAACTTTTGGATGAGCTGAGTCCAGATCTAAACCATTTCATCAACAGGGAAATTAAACATTGGGAACATCCCTGTTAGGGATGTTTTAAAACTGGTGTTTCTCTGAGTTCACATAAGTACAACACCTTGTTGAGTAACACATGAACAAAGAAGCAGACAGAAGTACAGACACTTGCATGTCATTTTCTCAAACATTCTGTTGATAAGACTCGGCTGTCAACCCTAAAGACTGGTTAGTGTGACTGATGGTGCTGTATTCAGAGTAGTGATGTATGATCATGTCTCTGGGTCGCTGGTGTCCTGAGCACTCCAGCCAGCAGAACGCCGACGGGAGCGACAACACACCAGGGGTTCACAGAGTCAGTTGACACGCATGGGTTTCATCATTATACAGCAGGTCTGACTGGAGCCGCCTCTTGTTCTGGATTAGTGTTCAGACGTTAGTGTCACAGCAGCAAGAATAAACTGACTGAAGTACAGTCAAATGGAGAGCTGGTTGGTGAACTGATCACATTCGTCAAGTCAACCTTTAGCCCGTTGCTTCAGGCGAGTATAAACTCCTCTAGATAAGCCTTCCTGTATTGTCATTTATTGGTAGCCTGACAGTCGCTCCTGAAGTTCATTAAGAAACCATTTGTTAACTCCCATGATGACTTACAGAGGTTTTTGCGAGTTAACATGTCGAAGACACGGCCAGGAGTTCCCACCACGATGTGAGGAGCCTCAGCCTGCAGCTTCTGGACTTCACTGCGGATGTTGGTCCCTCCAATACAGGCGTAGCAACTGGCCCCCATGTAGTCACCCAGGGCCAGCACCACCTTCTGGATCTAAACAAAGTCAGATAAACAACACCATGTGTTAGGCCATTAAAAGAGTTAACATTCAAACCAGGATGCATGCCGATTTTGACTTGGGTTCAACCGATTTACCTCTTCTGGAGTAAGTACATGTTGCCTATTTAAAAAAAATAAAATAAAAATCCTAAATATGTTTAAGATTCTGTCAAATCTTGTTTTAACACAATGAATGTCTTTTTTCAATCCAGTTAGATCCATGCAAGTTTTATTTTTTCTCCAACATGTTAGAAAAATGCAAGTTTAATTTATTTATTTAGTGAGTATATATATATATATATATCATATACTAGTATATATATATATATATATATTATATATATATATATATATATATATATATATCTGTATATATATATATATATACACACTCTGTATATTTATATATGTCTCTATATAAATAAAGTGGTTTAGAAAATAGTTTAGCTGCACACTGATTGATCCTTTGCAAATTAACTAACTGTATTAAACTGCTGTTAGTGTCCTGACACTGCTCTTGCTGTATTACAGCAGCGAACAGTTGCTGTATTGTCTAGGGGATGTGAAATTATAGTGTTAATTCCTCCTCTTTGCACCTTCCAGCTGATGGAGGCAGGATGGAGCTGATGAGGCAGTCTGCTGTCAACCCTAATGACTCGTTAGTGTGACTGATGGTGCTGTATTCAGAGTAGTGATGTATGATCATGTCTCTGGGTCCCTGGTGTCCTGAGCACTCCAGCCAGCAGAACGCCGACAGGAGCGACAACACACCAGGGGTTCACAGAGTCAGTTGACACGCATGGGTTTCATCATTATACAGCAGGTCTGACTGGAGCCGCCTCTTGTTCTGGATTAGTGTTCATAAACCCAGTGTTGATATATGGTGTTCCTACTAAAGTGCTCCCCAAGCCATAAAGACAAACACCCTTTCAGATTCCCGTTAAAGCTGTCTCAAGACGTTTCTCTGCCTCTCTGGAGATAAATGAGACAGCATCGGCCCCAACACAAGTCAATATAATTTTTCTGTTAAGTATGTTTGAAAAAAAAAGGTGGAGTCCATGTTTTATGGAAAACTACTACATCGGATTTTATTTTCATGGACAGACTACAAGAGCAACTGTGGTAGTTTAAGTCCATCTATAGCGAGTCAGAGAGTCCATCAGTCCACTTTAACCTGCACGATTTTCTCTGGGCTGATGTGAGATGCTTTGCTGACATAAAGTAACCTCATGAAAACAAGTTCATAGTCTCCTGACATTTTACTGAAGAAATGAACCAGGGGTAAAAATGTGTCCAACATCCATTAATTTCATCCATCACATATGAGTTTAAAAACACTGGTACATTTGAACTATCAGAGGAATCGACTGGCTTCACTAACACACTCAGTCAGTCTAGGTACAGCCAAACACACTTACAGTGTCAAACGCTGTGGGAGCAGCGTTTCCCTGCTTAGACTAACCTTAGGTTTGAGGCTCGTGTGAATAAAACCAAGTGGTTTTAACTTCCTTACACACTAAGCTAGCATCTACTGATAGTTTGCACGTGAGGCATTTAGGGGGCATCTGTAAGTTGGACATACATACATAAGCATTCAGACTTCCATTTCTCTGGATCACCTCTGGGATGTTTTTACACCTTTATTGGAGACCACCTGTGATAAACTCAGCTGATTGGACACGATGTGGAATTCTATTTTACCTTTGTCATTATGGGATATTGAGCGTTCTTATTTTAGCACACGGCTAATTGTAATTGAAGTCTATGAAACTTTTGTTATGCAACTAGCTGTAGTGAAAGACTACACAGGGAGAAAAGCTGGTGTCTTACCCACTTAAACAATGATACCAACTCTGTAACAGTGGTTTAATGTGTCCTTTGTACAAAACCATCAAAAGTATTCAAATTGCACCAAAACGAAATAATCATTGCAGTCTAATCTGTAGTGAGATCTAGCAGAAAGGAGCACCTATACTGATATAACTGTCCCATGTCTGTAACTATACAACTACTCAGACAGTAGGGACAATGTTACGCAGCTATTAAGACTGAGGGTGTGTTGCATCCAATCAAAACACTGCAGGTTTTTCAGTGTTTGTTTTAGCTTGAGCCTACCTGCTGAGCCAGCTCCCTGGTAGGAGCAAGGACCAGAGCCTGGGTGCCTTTCAGCTCCACATCAATCTGCTGGAGGATGGAAATGGCAAAGGTGGCAGTCTTCCCAGTTCCAGACTGGGCCTGAGCGATCACATCGTAGCCTAAAGGGGAGAAAAAATGAAGACATGGGAACAGGGTATTTACAACAGATTCAACTACAGTAGTGTACACAGCTACTTTAGCACAAGCATGATCATTTAGTTCAGGGTTCTCAAATTCACACTTTCAATGTCAAGCAGCTGTCAGTTGGGATGATTCAAAGTGTTTCATTAGCGTAGTTTAAGCGACAAGAATCTGATGCTCTGCAGAACCTCAGGGAGGCTGAGTGAACAGAAATCACTGCTTTGAACAAAAAGGCATTAAAACACAACTTCTGTTGTTGTTCTAGCAGTTAAATGTGGTGCAGCTGCATTGCAGATGTTCTGTCCCTGGGCAGAGAAGTGAATACTCCAGTATTTCTAAAATCTAGGTAAGAGGTATTGATTAAAATAGAACATATACACACAAAAAAGCCCCATCACTGAAAACTTACTTACCCTTGATACAAGGGATAATGGCTCTCTGCTGGATAGCGGAAGGCTTCTCAAAACCATAGGCATAAATTCCCCTGAGCAGAGCCTCGCGCAGGTTCATCTCATCAAAACTGTCCACGATCTGGTTCCAGTTGCTCTGCAGAGACAAACAAGAAATTCAAATGCATGTTAAAGATTATCTATATGATAATTCTTTATATTTTTACAGCTTGCAGAACAGTAAGGTGCTCCTCACTGTTGGCTTAAAATTACATCTTGAGGCTATGTGGGTGGAAGTGTCACTGTGGTGATGAAGATAATAAAGCCCCCTGCAGACAAACTCACCTCAATGATCCCATCTGGCTCCATGCCCTCTGGGCCATTGTCTCTGTTAATGACCAAACAAACAAACAAAAAAGGTTATTCTGTGCCACATCACTACATAAATTAACATTTCATAAGCAAAAAATAAGTAAACTTTATGATACCAAAAACATTGGGACAAAATTGTCTAGGATACTGCCATCATGTAACTTATGACTCGATGCGTTTAATAATATCCTAGAGGAATATTCACCTTTAATGCCAACTCTACGTCAATATATTTTTGATCTTATTAATAGTTAATATTACAATTAAAAAACGCCAGTGTAATCAGGTAGTAACTGTATGGTCATCTGTTGCCTCCTTCACACAGCAGACATTATATTCAGACATGTTTGCTCTTTTCTCCTGGTCCTTCAGAGTAAACGCCTTTTCGGAGTCCGCCATTTCTACTACATACATCCAAGATGGTCGTTTCTCTGGTGAAGGCTGAGTCGGAAGCGAGACGACGAATTAACGGCTACGACAGCCACGTCGAATACACTTTATCTACTTCACTACATGAGACTCATTGGTGATTTAACGTGAACCATCGATGTGAACTGTTGAATTTAAGACGTGGCGCTAACGTTAAACGTGTGATAGCAGGAATAAAGAACAGCTTAGCTAGCTGTAGCCCCGGGCCGCTACCGCCGCTGCCAACAGGCCCCACATCCTTTTTATGTGGCCTTTTATTAAAACTTGTCCAGTCAGCGGTTCCCATTAACGACAGCACACATCGACACAAACTGCTTATTTGTTTCAACCGAGGAGACACAACAACAGCAGCGTCAGGAGAATCGTTTCCAGCGGCACTCAGCGGCCTGCGCTGCCGACATTGTCCCGAGCCGCCGGTTCACAGTACGGCGACCATGTGCGCCCGTCGGCCGAGGAGAACAAAGATACTTCACATTTCTACCACTGGCTCCGGTGGACTTCCTCCACCGCGAGAGGAACAGGGAGCCCCGCAGCCTCAAAACACATTTACATTTAATATTTGACAAATAACAACAGAGCGTTGTGATATAATAACCGTTGAGGCCTACCCCAGCCTCATTCACGTGCTACCAGAGGCGCCGGCTGCCATTTCATTTCATTTAGCTTCAGGGATCTATAGCGGCCGCCATGATTCCTGCCGCCTACGATAAACATGTACACCATAATTCACGAAGCAAAATATAGATTTTTAAATGAAAATGCTAAAATCTAACGTCTGACTTCCCGGTGCCGGTTGATGAAATGTGAGGACCGGCGACGTTAGTCTGAGGCAGGCTGTCTACAGGCCTCATCGTTAGTCAGACACAGAAATGCCAGGATGCTTCACACAAAGTCCACATCACCGAAAATCAATGATAACAAATACTATCAAACCGACGGAAACGAATGAACCGAGCTGTGAGCCGATGTGTGACCGTGAGATTGTAAAATGTTTCCTTACCTATTATCATATTCAGCCGACATTATTCCAAAGAAAGAAACTGCGGCAGAAATGACTTATATACGCTGACAACACACAAAGAGGCTCTCTCATTGCTACACACCGCCGTCACTTAGCTGTGCTCCCGCCCACATGCACTTCTGATTGGTCGACTGGTACGTCACACTTAGAGTAGGCGGGCCGTAGCAGCTTCAGAAGTGCACGATTGTTGTACTGCTAGCACGCCAGAGGGGCGGAGTTTGGATTTTATAAGCGTACAGTCTGAGCGGTGTCCAGGCTCCTATCACCGGGCTGCCCCGGGGTCCACTGCCCAGGTTCCCCTTCATTCAGGTCAGCCATTTGTCAGCGCGGACAAAAGGCTGAACCTCCGGGTAGAATATCTCCTCTGTTCTCCTGTGAACAACATTTCCTTGTAATCTTTAGCAAATCAGAAAATGGAAAATTACAGCAGTGACACATCTCGCATCCAGTGATGTAACGATGAGTCACACTGTAGTCATGCCCCTACATACAGTTATTTCGAAGAGGGATTCACTTAGACCATAATACATCCTGATGAATGACAACTGATGGTTAATATTGATCTCATCAGGGATCATGGGTCTTAGAAACATTGACTAAATAATATGGTCTATAAACAGCAGTGATCCTAAATCAAAAACAATTTGAAAATAAGAGAAATAAAAACACTACAAATTTGATAATCAATCATTAGTGTCTGACAGTTTTAATACTCATTTTCAATACTTGTTGACAGCAAAATTAAACTTCTGGCCCAACATGTGCCTGGTTACTTGGTCTGAGTCTGGCCCATATAAACACACATCTGGACCAATGCACAGATGTGGAAGTAGCATCTGACAATTATGTCATATATGGGCCAGATTCGGGCTGTGGAACCGGGCCTATACTGGGCCAGAAGAAACATATTTTCTTCTGAGGCAGCAGATGGTCGGGTCAGAATCTGAATCCATGGACCAACCTGCCTTGTGTCAACAGTCCAGGCTGCTGGTGTGATGGCGTGATGGTGTGGGGAGTGTTTTCTTCTTAATACCAATCAATCCTGGTCTGAATGTCTCAGTCTCTCTCAGTATTGTTGCTGACCATGTTCATTCCTTCATGGCCACAGTTCACCATCTTCTAATGGCTCCTTCCAGCAGGATCACGCTCCATGTCACAAACTGGTCTCATCAACATGACAGTGAGTTCAGTGAACTTCAGCCCCCCCAGTCTCCAGACCTGAATCTAGTAGAACACCTTTGGGACGTGGTAGTACAGGAGATTGCAGCATGAATGTGCAGCTGACAGATCAGCAGAAATCATGTGATGTAGTTATTTCAACATGTTGCAGAGTCTCAGAGGGAAGTTTCAACATTTGGTGGATCAATGACATGAAGAACTGAGGAACCACCCAGAGTTAATGTGGTGTAAAGTGATCAGTGAGTGTATTTCTCTGCTGAAGAGTGAGAAATCAAAAACCAAACGATAGCAATTTTGCATAAATTCGCTTTTGTTGCCATTTTTCACAAAACATCCAACCCTGCTGATGCAGAATTTGTGGGTCACCTTAAACAATCATCTCTACATGTTCAGTGATGTAACATCCTACAAGCAGAGTTATGGGGTAGAAGTATTAAAGGTCCATATTTTATACTTTTCCAGCGTCTTATTTGAAGTGTTGATCCATAAAATGATCTTAAGAACCAAAAACAATTTCAGTTGCCTATAATTTACACCTCCTCTCTCAGGCTTCCCTCTGGAGCGCAAGCAAGAACAAGGTGTTTCGT
Organism: Seriola dumerili; assembly: GCF_002260705.1. Taxonomy (NCBI): domain Eukaryota; kingdom Metazoa; phylum Chordata; class Actinopteri; order Carangiformes; family Carangidae; genus Seriola; species Seriola dumerili. The sequence continues at coordinate 2,590,812 of NW_019174366.1, forward strand.
GTTGGTCTCTGAGCCTCTCTTCTGATTTGTTGTTTTCTGAGTGAAACACGGCCAGGCCAACCACAGGTAACGGACTGTATCCTACCACTGTGTAAAAACCACTCAGTAAAATTCTGGTATTACAGAAAAAAAAAAAAAACTTTAGCTGCTTGTCTCTAATATTACTATCCATGAGATGTGTGATGTATTGGCTTCCTAACATCCAAAGATTGTGTTTCCTCAGTGACGGAACGGCCACTTGGTAGTGTGTTGGTAATAAAGTTCAAACAAAAAACTAAATAAAATAAAAAATAAAAAAACTGGTTAGATGGTGGGTCAAGGTGGGTCGGGCTGGGAGTGGTGACTGCTTTGTTGTGACATCACAAAGTTCCAGAAGTCCTGACGGCTGGTTTTAAGGCTCAGTTCCTGAATACAGGCTGTGTGCATTTCTCTGTGGACTGAGACTTTGATACTTTCACAGTATTAATATAGAACCTAGACCTGATCTATAATCAAACTGCACATGCATATCTACCTTTAGACTATATGGACCTATTAGTGGCATGTAATTTGTAATTTGATTATCCCACACTCAGCTGATGCAGTAGCATCAATAAAATGCACAATCTCGTTTGCCACGTATTTTTATTTTTATCAATCATAATGCATTGTAGAAGATATATAAAACTGTCAACTCTGTTGCATCAACTCGTTTGAAAAAACAAAACAAAACAAAAAAAAAAAAAAAACAAAAACAAAAAACACAGCTATCAACAAATTTGTCTTTCGTTATAAAAAGAAGAGGAGGGTACTGTAACTCCGTTGTGGACATGCTTAATCTATTGTGTAGCTGTCGTGGTCCTCACCAAATGGCTCTCAAACTGTCAAAGAAACACTAACCAGAGGATCTCTTTTGTACCTACACCGAAAACAACACAAATTAGTAGTCCTCCTTTTAACACCATTTGTTTAAAGCAAGAAGCATATCAACACATTTACTGACAGAGAGAAAACACAGAAAAAGATAAATGCAATGTAAAGCTACCCCCTTCTTTAGGCCAAGCGTGGCTTGTTTGGGCGGCGGTCGACAGATGCGGACCCTGTCTCCCGTGCGTCTGACCGGGAAGACAGATGGAGGCAGAGGAAGTTTCTGGCACGGGGGGTGGGGTGGGGGTGGGAGGTTGGGGGGGTGGGGTGGGGTTGGGGGTGTCAGTGTGTGGTGTGTTCCATGGATGTTGTAAATTCTGATTTCCCCCTCAGAACAGCTCGTCACACGCTGCAGCATCAACTACGCACCAAAGTTCCTTTTCTCAGCATCGGTTTAAATCCATCTAAATGTCTGGTAGGAGACTGTCAAACAGATATTATACACTGGAAATGTCACGTCGCACTACAGTGGCAAACATTATGTGGTGACTAGAGAGAGAGCATTGTCAACATAACATTGGCTGTAGCATGGGGGAGTGTGTTTCAATGAATCTCCTTGTTTTTTCCAAAGATGTCGAATGAGAGTTTCACACTTTTGACTTTTTTTTTTGGAATGAACATGACTTCCTGTATGGACCGGATGGATGAAGGCTCACACACACTGGTTCAAATCATTCTGCTGCCTCTGCACTCACCACTCAGGCATCTTAAAGTTATAAGTCACGCTGGACAAACTGTGGTCCAGTCCTTCATCTGGACTGGTTCTTTAGATATCTCAGATCTTTTTCATGCGTCCATTCAGACTGAAAAACACACATGGACTACAACAGGATGGAAGATTAGCACATGAAGCTAGTCTTGGCCTCTGTCAACCACAAAGGAATAACCTGGACATTAAATCAGAGTTGTCAAAGGGTGGAGAGAGGGAAGCAAAGAGAGACAAAACAAAGCAAAACAATGACATCACCTACAGTAGAAGTAGTTTCTCTGGATATTGGCAGAGAAAAATAAAGTTTTTGAAAAGTTTCTCTTTTTCCAGTCACTCATTTGCTCCCCGTGTCCTCTTCTTGTTATATCATTGTCCCTCCATCTTGCTGGGGTTAGGGGCGGGAGCAGGTGGAAGATGGGGAGGGGGGGAGGGGGGCTCGGGTCGGGGTGGTTGGTCACAGGATGAGTTTGCAGTGACAGAGTTCTTTGTACATTTGCCTCCTCAGCCGGGGCATGTCTTGCTGGCCGAAGCTGAACGGCTGCCCTAGTGCCAGACACTTGCAGTACTGCAGGATGGTAGAGGGAGAGAAACAAGTTACTGGCTGCAGGAACGACCCGGTCGCAACCACACGTTTGTAATAGTGCATCCCACTGTACACATCAGCTGTGTCCCATTCAGGGGCTTCACCCTTTAGAGGCTGCATCTGAACGACGCAACTACACTGCCCAATTTCAAAGACACCTTCAACGGGTGGATCCTTCGTGGCCCAAAAATATCCCAAGATTCATTGCGCGCTGGTAATAAAAACAACAGTGACAGAGAGCCTGAGGATTACACTGTTAAATGTAAGTATTGGGTTTCAGCTCAGTTCAGCAGCTAACCGTACAACTCTTAAAAACCAAGGGCCTTAAAACCTCAAGCTTTTGTGAAAAGTAGAATCGCCTCCTGGTGGTCCTCTGCCTCCTCCACTGACTAGCTCCAGGTTACATCCCTGTTTATCCAGAGTCAGAGAAAATACGAACCATTTGCCTGAAATTTGGTCATCATTTCTGTGTGAAGTCTTGAGTCACAGCTAAAAAGTGTTTTGTGAGGTCACACTGACCTTTGACCTTTGACCACCAAATTCTAATCTAGTTCATCTTTGAGTCCAAATGAATGTTTGCGCCAAATTCTAAATCAGTTCAGTCAAGGCGTTACTGAGATCACGTGTCCACGAGAACCCGAGAACAACTCGCCTCTGGCTCTGGCTGTCGTCGGCACGGAGGCATAAAAAAAAAAAGTTACATAGTGTCAAGGTTGCTAGGCGACACGAGCCACGCTTTCTGCAGGAGGAGGAGGAGTCGACCCCCTGTGTTTAGTTTCACTGACGTACAGGTCTGTGCCGTCCTCACTGCACTGCTCTGCAGATTGGACCAGGATGTTTTTAGGATGGAAGAGTTTTTGCTGGTGTTGCTGGGTTTGAAAAACACAGGGATGCAACACAGATGATCAGGTCACAGGGGGGGGGGGAATTACACAGTATCAGGAAGGCTGTTTTAATGTTGAGGCTAATGGGTGAATATAACATAAAGCATGAGAGACATGTGGCAGTCCTTTAGGAACAGACTTCCTTCATTAGACACAGGGGAGGACTCAGGGTTGGCCGACTTAAACACTCCATCATCAGTTGCACGCTCACAGCCTCTGTAGTGTTTCTAAGGCTCCTGCAGTGCACTGATAAATGTGTGTGTGGTTGTTTGACAGGAAATGAGATTGTTAATCAGCCTGAATTGAGACCGAGATGCTGATATGATTAAATGTGCATCTGCTAACGTGGTATCAATGCGACTTTAGAGCTAAACCATTAGAAACTCACCTGCAGCACAAAAGCCCCACAGTCACTGTCGTTGTTCTGACGACCCACATTCTGCAACACACAACGCGTTACCTCATTAACCCGTTAGCACGTTAACACGACACTGTACATCTGTTGAATGTATTTAAATGAGCGAGCCGACTCTGTGTCAGCGTCTCACCATTTTAAAAAAGCCTTTCCATCCCGTCAGAAAGTCCTGTTGGTCTTTTTTGATGGCCTCTGCTTGAAGGTACTTAAAAATGTGCTGGAAACAACAAGAGATTCAATGAAAGAACGATGAAGCAAAACAACACAGATCACAGGTCAGTGTATTCACAGAGGGTGTCTGATAATAACAATGATCTAGGAGTGTGGGGGCAGGTGTCATGTCCCACCTTTGGGCAGCGTCTGTTGAGGGTCCGCTGAGAGTCAAAGTAAGTGATGGCTCGACGAGGAATGTCCACACTGACCAGAGACCAGTGAACCTCTAGGTGGATCGGGATCAACAACAGATCCTTCTGGAAGATGTCGACCTGGTCAAAGTGAAGTCAGGTGAGAAGAGGAGAGGGGTGGGGGGCAGAGGAAACAGACATGAATAAAACTTCACACTGAGCTGGACTTCAGGACAGTGGTATGTTCCATACATTTATTCCACGCTGCCTCCTACAGCTGGAGAGCACAGACTGAGAGGCGTCAGCACTGTTCTGCCTGCATGAAGCTGCAGGTCACACAATACTGTGCAACACCAGAGACAGGCTGAGGAGGAGCTCCTGTCCTTCTCAAGATATCAAACACACCACGAGTTCAGTATAATGGACGGTTTAAATATTAAACAGGGACGTGTCCTTGTCCCCTTCATCATGAGTGTCCCCCTACAGACACTGTATTTCGCACAGCGGAAGGTTTCAGTTGAAGCAGCCCAGCACGGTCGCTCAGTGAGTCGTGTTAACTGTGCAGGTTTGACCGGAACCAGAACAGAACCTTATGTACGAGTGTGTAAAATAATATCTCTGCAATGTTAAAATATCACCTCACACCCTAAAACACCCTGAAATACCAGGCCACAACATTATCTAGCTATTCAGATCTAATTATAAATAAGTAACTGTGACTCATGTTAAACAGCAGCTTCTGGTTATTGTCTCATATAAACAGTTAATAAGCAGAACACCATGACAGAGAAGATGTTTAATAATAAGATTTCATCATTCGTACAGTTCATCCTGATGGTATTTCAGGTTATAGCGCTCAGTCCTACTGTATTTGAACTACACAGCCTGGAGTCACTGCGCTACAGAGGCAGGTTGTTGAATGGACGGCGGCTTTATGGACTTAGAAATGAACTTTTAACATACACAGCACTGATGTCACAACAACCCGTTTCTTCACAGGGGTTGGGCGCGGGCGGAGGAGCGTGGACTGTGTGGATCTGCCGCTTCCTCACACTGGTCGCCCGTCTGTGCAGGTTCACAGAGAGGCAGACCCACGGACCATCTAACACCTCAGGACTCCCCAGGAAGAGACTGGAGGAGGCCGGGGAGAGGGACAACTGGGCTGTTGAGCCTGTTGCCACGGTTACCCAGACAAGTGGCAGATGCACTGACTCGTTCTCTATGTTCTTAGTGAAGTCGTTCAGAGATATGGACATGAAGGAGAATGAATGACCGGTCGAAGGTGAAAGCCTGCGACTGTCCTGTCTGCTGTGTGGATGTGACTGTGAATGAAAGAGGTGCACGGAGCACGACGCAGTAGTAGTACACAGTAATCATAAAGCCTGGATGACAAAAAGCTACTAGAAACTATCAGCTGATAACAGACACATTTTACTGCTGAGCAAACAGCAGGGGTGAGACATGCTTCCGCTCAGTGTGATTTGTAATAACTAGGTTTGTACGACGTCAACTTGCAGATAATCCTGCTCAACATCTATCTATCTAATTTTCTTCACTGAAAAACAGTTCAACGTTAAAACCCCCACTCACATTTTTTGTCCACCGCTTGACTCCTTCATAGCCTTTTGTCCGTAGCTTATCATAAAAGAAGCTGTTGAAAAAGTGAACCTGAGGAGGAGGACAGAGAAAACTAAGAATTAGAAACGGCCGTCATCAGGGACGATGCTCATGTTGTTCACTTTATATTATGTGAGAAAATATGACATCATCACAGTCTCCTGCAGAGCTCATCAATGGCAAGTGCACACATAACAGAGGAAACGACAAACACGTCAAAGAAAAAACAAAGAAAAGAGGAGAGAAAAAAAAGGAATAATGATAATAATTGCAGAGGCTGTCTAGTGGGAAAAAAAACAGACAGAATAGATAGAATGGCATTGAGGTTTTGCATGTATGAGGAGCATTCTTATTCTATAATTATTCTTATATAATTATGATACAAAGAAAAGGAAAAAGACAGAAAGAAGAAAAAAGAGAAGCTTGTGTACGTGTGGTGCTCATCAATGTCTGATAATTAGCATTTTGAAATAAAAGTAAAAAGATGAACAATGTTTGAAGATTAAGTAATAAATAATATAATGAACGTGTTGCTCTTAATTCCCAATTCACATCGACACAACAATCAACAACTGGTTGTAAAGCAGGAGTTCACAAAGTGTGTTACTGTTTACTGCAGCTGTGAAGACAGTAACATTTATAGATCTGACTTCACTTTGTCATCACTTGTTCTGGGTTTCAGTACAGCTCAATTAGTTTCTCTTACCCTCTCCGGCACAGAGTCCATGACCAGGTCTCCATACATGTTCATAATCTGGAAACACACACAAACAAAAAGGAAGATGGCACATGTAAACACAGTTCCTTCAGAAGGACACGGGAACGTCTCTGCCGTCTGAGGTTCTCTCCCGTGTTTGTAGGGACGGAAAACACTGTGACTGACTCTGCAGGAGTTCAGAAAGAGGTCAAACCGTTGTATTGATCTGAGCTGCCGCTGCGGCCCAGTGATTTGCTTCAGGTGTCAGGCAGCACGGGTGTTTTGTTATGTAGTGAATGGATGTAGTGAATGACAATATCCCGAACATCGAGTATAAATTGTCACATAATTGTTTTAAGACGCCGGCGTGAAGTTCTCTTCGGCATTTTCGCTCCTCTCGCTTTCTCCCTCTCACGGACGCACTCCCCCGCCCATCCAGAAAACTCTCCGCAATGTGTGACGTAGGTGAGGAGGCGCGTGCGTTTGTATCTGGGGCGGAGGGAACTGAAAAGTGAAAAAAAGTGAAGCGCCGAGGCGGAGTGTATCCGTGTTTAGAAATAAATGGTAAATGAAGATGGAGGCAGGCGAGTTGGTTCAGAAAAGAAACGGCATCAGAACACAGTCTGCCTGGCAACAAATGTTTCCCTGTCTGTTTCTGCTGAGAGCCGCTCGGCGTGAGTGAAAAACAGGGACAACAACAGCAAAGCATGAGAGTGTCTCTTTATGCATCAAAGGGTTAAATCTTGTATTCATGAAGTTCTAGAGTAGATTTCAAAAAAATATATATATATATATATAATGGATCGCAATATAGCCTAAAAATATTGTGATATTACTTTAAGGCCACGTTGCCGAGAACTAACTGCAACTATTACAGAACTACAAAAGGGGGAAGTGGTATCAGCCAGGGTGCAGCTCTTATCTCTTTACTGCGTCTTTTCCTCATGGTAGCTCCTCCCACTGAAGACGTGAGGAGAGAGCTGAGATGTCCTCTACCCTGAACGGTCTGAATCCAGCTGTGCTGTTGTTTCTGATGCTGACAGCACAGCTGGTTGACAGCTGGTTGAGTTGTCAGGTGGCTTTAACAGCTCTGATGACTTTTGGCGGTTTGTATTTATCCTTAATGCACTGTCCGAATCCCACTGAAGACAGTGCAGCAGTGTTTTCAGTCTCTCTGGGTGTTTGGCCTGCACCGCAGTTTATAAATGGACCCTGTCACATAAACCATTTCTACTGGCAGCAATATATAGTTTCAATTTATTAATATTTATTGTATCTGCATTTTTTGATATTTTGTTTGCTAATTCATTCTTTAACAATCCAAATTATGATGAATTTGTTGTAATCTGAGTCAGAACAATGGAAATAGATCCCCACGTCAAACCACATTTGTCCTTGTCAGCCACCGTATAAAGCACAGGTGTAATTGATAACACTAAAATGACTGCATTCCATTTAGGTTAGCTAGATCCAGGTCATCCTGGTGCTGTGTTCACCGCTCTCCGACGCTGGATGGAACTGAGCCACTGTTAAAGACTCGTGTTTCACAGCTGCTGTTCCTAACATACATGAAACAGGTCTACAGTGTTGATCCCAGAGAGTGAGAGGCGTGTGACGTTGTACCTGGTCGTTGAGCCAGTTCTGTCCGTAGAGAGTACCCAGGTCGTCCATCGTCAGGACGTGGCGTTTGTAGTTGACCCTGAATGTTTTAGCCAGGGCTGATCCTGACGAGCGCTGGAAGGACTGTATTAGGTGCTGAACCACTGCTTTCCTGATGAAGAACACATCACACAGAGTCACTTCACAGGTAAATAAAACATCACAGCAGTTTCATCAAATCCTGTAAAAATGTCAGGAATCAGGAGATGGATTAACCTTCAGTCTCAAAGAGCAGACATTAGGTGGTGACTCATTTACTTTAACTCTTATTATCTGATTTTACCATTTGTTTTATATAATTATAAAGGCAGTTAATCAAGAACAGATGAATGCATCCATAATGGCATTCACAGCTCCAGAACCTTGGTAAATCACTTCATTCAGCCAATCCCTGCTCTGCTTCCAAACCATGTGACCGCAGACTGAGGAAGCAGCCTGACACTGTGTCTGACCTGTGTGGCTGAGAGAAGCTCTCACTGAAGATGTCCTGCAGCTTCTCCACGATGTCGTCCACGTGGATGGGGATCAGACTGCCGTACTGCTGTAGAGACTCTTCCAGGATACCTGCAGACACAAACCACAAGACGACGACATCATCATCATCATCTTCTTCTTCTTCTTCTTCTTCACAACAAGCCAGACAAGCTCACTGTGGTGCCAATGCAAGAGGAACATGTTGTGTTTTCTGAGTGTAATTCAAACATCTAATAAAGATAAAATAATATAAAACAAAATAAAACTACTCTCACAGTGACAAATCTAACCGCTTGTTGTCTGGTGGTATCGACTGTAACCTTCCACTAAGTTAATTTAGCAATCAAACGTGACCAGAACCGGCAGTTATGATTGTCAGTCTACAGGTTTGGTGTTTTACAGTGAATGACAAAGACGAGACTGAATCCCGTTAAGGCCTGGCTCCGACTACAGGGGATTTAAAATCCTAACTGATGTTGCAATCAGGATGCATCACACACACAACAGGAGAAACTGACTTATCTTAACTTCTTTCTAACCTCAAACACACTACAAGATTGCAAATAACAGCACATCACACACTGCAGGATGTTATTAAAATGATCCTGCCAGAGGGAGGGGAGTGTAGACAGAGCAGATGTAAATAAAATGAGGACTGTGCTGCAACAACCTGTTGTAACGTGGGTAAAACTTTGCAGAAGGTGAAATTTTAACTTTTTTTATTTGTAATAAGTGTCAACAGTAGCGTGCTGGCTAATGTTAGCCTCATATGCTAGATTGTTTACCATTGCTTGGCAACATCATCAGCTGCTCCAGGACTGACGTGATCACAGCTGTAATCATCTCATCCTGATTTTAACTTCTAAATATCAAACATGTTTTTTTTTTGTTTTTTTTTTTAATCAGGGCGGCATTGATGAGGCAGTTCAGGAGGTTTAAGACTGGATGGTAAAATGATCACATGACCAGATAATCTGGGCCGAACATCGGTACCGACCAAGGTCCAGGAGCAAATTTCTCCTGTGATTGTCAGGAGGGGTGAATCAGGGTTAAACTCCTGCAGTCTGAGCCCAGCTTTAGACATGAACTCAGCAGGTTTAAGTTCATCCGACCACAGTGAACGGGAGCCTCGGTCTGATCCTCACCAGTCACACAGCTCATGTGTTCTTCAGTAAGCGTAAGAGACAGTTCCACTGGTTTCACATCCACTTCCCGTCTCCCTCTGTCCTCCTGCTTCTCTGGAGGACAGCCATTTATCTTCTTATCTGCAGAGAGGGGGAAACGCATCACACACTTCTTTCTCATACACATTCTTAGACTCAGTCAATATTTTTCATTTATTTCCAAAAAAAAGACAAACCCTGGTGAAGATAAAACATTATATTATGTTATACTACAACTCAATATATTGACACCTGAATCTAAAATGTGCAAAATCTCAGTAAAGAAGTTGGGTAAGAAACACTGAGGCTGAGAGGAACATGACTTCATGCTTTCTGCTGACTAACTGTTACAGAAGAGGAATATTTTAAATCATAACAAGTTATCTTCTTGATGAAGATATTCGCACATCCAAATGTCTCAGGTGTAGGTGTGTTGGAAAGTGTCACTTCAGTCTTGAAAAGAAAAATATCTCATGGCATGTCATGTTCTAAGAGGTTTAGGGACTTTATAGATCCATCTATGGCTCAGAACTGATATGCATATATATATATATAAACATACATACATACATACATACACACACACACATACACACACACATATATATACATATATATATATATATATATACACATAGAAAATATAAAATAGAATACAAAAAAATATTGTATAATGTACAATTATACAATAAATGTGTGTGTATCTGTCATGTTATATTCTATAATATATTTATAACATATATTCTATAACATGACAGAGTATACACAAATCACTGATTGAAAGACACTCCCATGACAAATTAATTGTCACACACCTGGGGCAGACCAGATGGCTGGAGCTTCATCTATTTTAGATCATGGTTGTAAGAACTGTTTAAATTACTTCTGACACAGGTCTACAGAGACTGAAATGCATCAATAAACTGTGATGCTGAGCAGGAGCAGTGTGGGATATTCTTCTCTTAAAGAATGATCGTTAGTAAAAAAAAAAAATATTTCTCAACAGCTCCGATCTGCTTCATTTTCATCTTGTCACAATAAATCCAACTGCCTCCTAAGCTTTTCTCAAAATTTGGAAAACTGTAAAGCCACTATAATAACAGGGATTTAAAAATGTGTAAACATTATGCTCTGTTTTTACTGGGGAAGCGGCCCACTCAGGAACTGGACCTGAGTGGACCGCTTCTGACATCAGACACAGAGACAGAGCTACAGCTATTGTCAACTTCCCTGCTGAGATAAAATAAACACTTCACTGACCTCACTCTACTGAACACACAAGGATTAAACTGGACTTCATGTCCAACTTGTGGTAAAACATCAGACATGATAGTTGTATAAAAACAACTGGGGCTCGGCAGTCGCATACAGAGAAGACAAATCAGAAAATACAGAGACATTATTGTTTTTTGTCTTCTCGTGTGATTTGATAGTAAATGAGGAGTTAAGTAGAATACAGAGCTACACCATCTTTATCTCCATCAGCCTGCCTTCTTTAGAGCTACATGTGGTGCACGTCAGTACCTCTGTCAGACTCCGTGAACCTCTCATCGGTGCTGTCGTCCTCTCCGTCGGTGTATGGTGACTGCTGATACCTTTTTATCCTCCTCTGCTTGCCGTACAGATTGTACCTTTGCCCTCTCCGGCTCCACCGGTGCCCGAGGAAGCACACCCACTGGGCCCGCTGGCGCCAGCTCTTCCAGTGCTGAGTGAGCCGAAATCCGAGGCCTCCGTGGGATCGCAAACGCTGCCAGCGCCGGAGCCTCCTCAGAGCCCTGTACCGGCTCAGGTGGGACCTGAACAGGTCCCCGGCCTCAGCCTGGGAGAGGGAATCCTCTACAGTGACATCACCACCGTCTTCTGCCTTCTGCTGTGGTCCATAATGTGGATGTGGTTGTGAATGAGGCTGATGGGTGGACTGGAAGGGAAAGTCTGGGATCTCCCACTCCACTTCTGCTTGGTCTCCTTCCTCTTCCACCTCCTCCTCCTCTTCCTCCTCGTCCTCGTCTTCCTCCTCATTGTTATCCCAATCCTTGCCTGAAAACTCGCCCTTGTCCTCCCCGTCCAGATTGTTTTCTTCTTCGTCGTCGTCGTCACCTATCGCCTCAATCCCTCCCATCCCGTCATCCTCCTCCTTATCTACATACTCGCGGGTCCACACTTTCTCTTTCTGCCCCAGCCTGAGGTGCATGGAGCTGGGCACGCTGTGGCCTGACACTGGGACGATGAGGTGGTCTCCAGGAATCCCACCTACACACAAACATGAGCAGTGATGAACTGTATCAGCTGAAAGTGAAATTAACGCCTGTAGTGACACTGACGTCACAGAGCAGAGAGTTCATAGATTATATGAAAACAGCAAATCATCATAACTGAAAAACTGAAACTAGGAAGTGTTTGGAACATTTACTAGTAAACTTAATTAGCGAGTTATGACCCATTTCTAACCAAACAGTAACAGAGGAGAGAACTATTCACTGATTTATTGAGTCGACAGACAGAAAAACTAAATTATTATTCTCAAAATGTTTTTTTCATTATCAATCAATCATTTAAGTGATTTTTCAAGCAATTTGATGACATCATCTTAGGCTTTGGAGAACAGTGGTGAGACCTGTGCATTATTTATTAACCAAACAATTAGAATTATAATAAAAATAACAGTCTGCAGATTACTTAGTAATAAGGATGAATCATTCTGACATATTTTGATGAGTCAGACTTTAGTAGATTTAGACATTCGTTTTCACTGAAAAAAACGGATGTGATTTTTTTTCTGGGGTCTTCACGGAACAAGCGTGTTCCCTTACATGTGGAGAAAAGGTTTGGGGCATGGCGTCTCTGTAGCACCAAAACACTTTATTTATCAGAGTCTGTTATGACACATTTTACCTTAGTCAAAAATAATTGCGAAAACAAAAAAAAACATATTGCAATTATTTTGAAAGATATTGTGATTTCAGTTGGAATGATCGTTTTTCCGTTTTCATTTTCATTGAAAAAAAATGTTTTTATGATGATGTGATTGTTCGGGGCCTTGTACTAAACAATGTATGTCGGGGCATCTCTGTATCACCACAACGCTTACGGTCATATTGCAATTTCGATTATATTTCGATTAATTGTGCAGCCCCACACTATGATGACAGCTGTTGGACCTTCTGTTCCTTCAAAGGTCTGAACTGTCTGAACAATTTACTGTTGGTGAACACTGTGACTTTTTGTGTCAAAGCTGAACTGTGTGCAACAGCAGCTCGTGAATTCACTTCACCTGTCTATGTGAAATGATTCTGGTGATTTACAGAAATGAGCTGAGTACTCACAGTAATGCTGCTGACATTTGAACTTATTGCTGTGGCTTCTAACTGCTCACACTATTTTTTTGTGTCAAGGTGGTTTCTTATTACTTCATCAGGAAGTACTTACTGCACTGCAGTTAGTTGGAAGAGAAATGAAACACATATTTAGGCATTGCTTGTATCTTCTCTGAACAGAAGACATAAATAATTGTCACTTATGACCAGACTCATCAGATTTGAACGACCATTATTCATAACATACGAACCTAACTTGAATTTAAATATGTTATTACCCATACGTATAATGCCTACCTCCTCCCTGTGTCGTCCTGTCCCACTGCGGTCAGACCCAGGTCTCCCTGCCAGCAGTTCTGGGCCAGGCTACCGCCACTGTCTCGCATTATCCACGGACAACCCACGACCTGCGCCAGCTCGTCACCTGCAAACAACATACACATTTACAGTGCGGCTCTAAACATACAATCAGCTCACAAACTGGTTGAGAAACTAATTATGTTGTAGGTTTGGAGATTAGTCTGAGGTGTCAAACAGAGCAAGCCACTCTACCCTCTATATAAATGCAGCTTTGTTTAGTTATCTTGCGGTGAGAGGGAACATTGCTTTGAACAAAGTTGCTCCACAGTGATCCACTCTCACTCAACACCGCTCATATTTCCTATTTAAAAATTCAATTGAGCCATATTTCTAATCCACAATGTATATCACTGCATTTCTGCACCATGAAGATACCACATATCACTTTGTAAAACATTATTCAAGCTGCATTTATATACAGCATAGCTGAAGACCTGTCACTAGTAATGTTTTAGCCCCATCTATGATCTCAGCGTTCCAGATGTTACTCTTGTGTTTCGGTCTCACAGTGCTGCCAATGTAAACTTTGGGGGAAATGTGACTCCTAATATTGTACCCCGTTATAAACAGTGGATCTTCAGACGTATTTTGGACTGTGAAGATATCTCCTGTCAGCCTGGAAGGACAACACATGCATCCAGGTCAAAACCAACATTTTGAATCCAAAATGTCCACAGACTGTGGCTCGCCACAGGTTGGGACAGCGGGTTAACATATGTCACACAGTTCGGTATTGAAGCACTGCAGGTCAATATCTGATCACACTCTAGACAGAATAACAACAACGTCCCTCTGAAGTTGTCAAGTCCTGCTGGACATCAGGCAGCAAGGTGCTAATCTTTCAGCACTCACTGGTATAAAAACACACCACTTGCTTTCCAGTGACTGGCACAACTAGCGGGAACCTGCAGGCACTTTTTTCCCATGAAATAGACAGGAGGCAGTCAATGTTAATGACCTCTGACCCTTCCAACAGAACACTAATGTGTTATTTTCACAAAACTAAGGAAGCTATTTTAATGGTAGCTTTTTAAAAATGGTCTGGTTGTACTAGCTAATGAGACAGAGTGCAACAACACCGGACTCTTTTTACCAATGTGCACTGGTCAGAGTGCGGACATGTACCTTAGCTTGCTAGCTAGACTGAGTGGGTTTACTGTACCACTGCCCAGCTGGGAGAATAACTGGGCAGCTGGGAGAATTAGCATTTATAACAGTAAATACTTGCATCCTGTGCGAGGAAAGATCAGTTAGAGCTGCTCTATGGTGAGAACAGTTGTTTTCCGATGCAGGAAATAGTCACACCAGAGCTAGCTTGAGCGGCGACGAGCGCTAGCAACATCACCGCCAGTTTCACAATTTAATCCTAAATACAACTCACACCGATTGCAAACCTTCCGCTGTCAGTAACTATGGAAAGACAAAGCCACTGCACCACCATTGAGAACAATCTGTAATAACCAGACCTTGTCAGTAATCTGTTGTCTATCAATGCTAACATATTAGCTAGTTAGCCCATGTTGTCGTCAGCTTAGCTAAGCGTTAGTTTAGGCAGATTCCATGTTAGCAACAAAAAATGAAACGCCCGGCTTATGCATACCTTAAATAGCCAGGTGTTGCATGTGTGTGCTTT
>NW_019174366.1:2605594-2607607 GCF_002260705.1 Seriola dumerili
ATGTTTTTATGATGATGTGATTGTTCTGGGCCTTGTACTAAACAATGTATGTCGGGGCATCTCTAACTGGCTTCTAACTGCTCACACTATTTTTTGTGTCAAGGTGGTTTCTTATTACTTCATCAGGAAGTACTTACTGCACTGCAGTTAGTTGGAAGAGAATGAAACACATATTTAGGCATTGCTTGTATCTTCTCTGAACAGAAGACATAAATAATTGTCACTTATGACCAGACTCATCAGATTTGAACAGACCATTATTCATAACATACGAACCTAACTTGAATTTAAATATGTTAATTACCCATACGTATAATGCCTACTCCTCCCTGTGTCGTCCTGTCCGCACTGCGGTCAGACCCAGGTCTCCCTGCCAGCAGTTCTGGGCCAGGCTACCGCCACTGTCTCGCATTATCCACGGACAACCCACGACCTGCGCCAGCTCGTCACCTGCAAACAACATACACATTTACAGTGCGGCTCTAAACATACAATCAGCTCACAAACTGGTTTGAGAAACTAATTATGTTGTAGGTTTGGAGATTAGTCTGAGGTGTCAAACAGAGCAAGCCACTCTACCCTCTATATAAATGCAGCTTTGTTAGTTATCTTGCGGTGAGAGGGAACATTGCTTTGAACAAAGTTGCTCCACAGTGATCCACTCTCACTCAACACCGCTCATATTTCCTATTTAATAAATTCAATTGAGCCATATTTCTAATCCACAATGTATATCACTGCATTTCTGCACCATGAAGATACCACATATCACTTTGTAAAACATTATTCAAGCTGCATTTATATACAGCATAGCTGAAGACCTGTCACTAGTAATGTTTTAGCCCATCTATGATCCAGCGTTCCAGATGTTACTCTCTGTGTTTCGGTCTCACAGTGCTGCCAATGTAAAACTTTGGGGGAAATGTGACTCCTAATATTGTACCCGTTATAAACAGTGGATCTTCAGACGTATTTGGACTGTGAAGATATCTCCTGTCAGCCTGGAAGGACAACACATGCATCCAGGTCAAAACCAACATTTTGAATCCAAAATGTCCACAGACTGTGGCTCGCCACAGGTTGGGACAGCGGGTTAACATATGTCACACAGTTCGGTATTGAAGCACTGCAGGTCAATATCTGATCACACTCTAGACAGAATAACAACAACGTCCCTCTGAAGTTGTCAAGTCCTGCTGGACATCAGGCAGCAAGGTGCTAATCTTTCAGCACTCACTGGTATAAAAACACACCACTTGCTTTCCAGTGACTGGCACAACTAGCGGGAACCTGCAGCACTTTTTCCCATGAAATAGACAGGAGGCAGTCAATGTTAATGACCTCTGACCTTCCAACAGAAACTAATGTGTTATTTTCACAAAACTAAGAAGCTATTTTAATGGTAGCTTTTAAAAATGGTCTGGTTGTACTAGCTAATGAGACAGAGTGCAACAACACCGGACTCTTTTTACCAATGTGCACTGGTCAGAGTGCGGACATGTACCTTAGCTTGCTAGCTAGACTGAGTGGGTTTTACTGTACCACTGCCCAGCTGGGAGAATAACTGGGCAGCTGGGAGAATTAGCATTTATAACAGTAAATACTTGCATCCTGTGCGAGGAAAGATCAGTTAGAGCTGCTCTATGGTGAGAACAGTTGTTTTCCGATGCAGGAAATAGTCACACCAGAGCTAGCTTGAGCGCGACGAGCGCTAGCAACATCACCGCCAGTTTCACAATTTAATCCTAAATACAACTCACACCGATTGCAAACCTTCCGCTGTCAGTAACTATGGAAAGACAAAGCCACTGCACCATCCATTGAGAACAATCTGTAATAACCAGACCTTGTCAGTAATCTGTTGTCTATCAATGCTAACATATTAGCTAGTTAGCCCATGTTGTCGTCAGCTTAGCTAAGCGTTAGTTTAGGCAGATTCCATGTTAGCAACAAAAAATGAAACGCCCGGCTTATGCATACCTTAAATAGCCAGGTGTTGCATGTGTGTGCTTT
>NW_019174366.1:2607632-2621803 GCF_002260705.1 Seriola dumerili
CACACTATGATGACAGCTGTTGGACCTTCTGTTCCTTCAAAGGTCTGAACTGTCTGAACAATTTACTGTTGGTGAACACTGTGACTTTTTGTGTCAAAGCTGAACTGTGTGCAACAGCAGCTCGTGAATTCACTTCACCTGTCTATGTGAAATGATTCTGGTGATTTACAGAAATGAGCTGAGTACTCACAGTAATGCTGCTGACATTTGAACTTATTGCTGTGGCTTCTAACTGCTCACACTATTTTTTGTGTCAAGGTGGTTTCTTATTACTTCATCAGGAAGTACTTACTGCACTGCAGTTAGTTGGAAGAGAATGAAACACATATTTAGGCATTGCTTGTATCTTCTCTGAACAGAAGACATAAATAATTGTCACTTATGACCAGACTCATCAGATTTGAACGACCATTATTCATAACATACGAACCTAACTTGAATTTAAATATGTTATTACCCATACGTATAATGCCTACCTCCTCCTGTGTCGTCCTGTCCCACTGCGGTCAGACCCAGGTCTCCCTGCCAGCAGTTCTGGGCCAGGCTACCGCCACTGTCTCGCATTATCCACGGACAACCCACGACCTGCGCCAGCTCGTCACCTGCAAACAACATACACATTTACAGTGCGGTTCTAAACATACAATCAGCTCACAAACTGGTTTGAGAAACTCAATTATGTTGTAGGTTTGGAGATTAGTCTGAGGTGTCAAACAGAGCAAGCCACTCTACCCTCTATATAAATGCAGCTTGTTAGTTATCTTGCGGTGAGAGGGAACATTGCTTTGAACAAAGTTGCTCCACAGTGATCCACTCTCACTCAACACCGCTCATATTTCCTATTTATAAAATTCAATTGAGCCATATTTCTAATCCACAATGTATATCACTGCATTTCTGCACCATGAGATACCACATATCACTTTGTAAAACATTATTCAAGCTGCATTTATATACAGCATAGCTGAAGACCTGTCACTAGTAATGTTTTAGCCCCATCTATGATCTCAGCGTTCCAGATGTTACTCTGTGTTTCGGTCTCACAGTGCTGCCAATGTAAACTTTGGGGGAAATGTGACTCCTAATATTGTACCCGTTATTAAACAGTGGATCTTCAGACGTATTTTGGACTGTGAAAGATATCTCCTGTCAGCCTGGAAGGACAACACATGCATCCAGGTCAAAACCAACATTTGAATCCAAAATGTCCACAGACTGTGCTCGCCACAGGTTGGGACAGCGGGTTAACATATGTCACACAGTTCGGTATTGAAGCACTGCAGGTCAATATCTGATCACACTCTAGACAGAATAACAACAACGTCCCTCTGAAGTTGTCAAGTCCTGCTGGACATCAGGCAGCAAGGTGCTAATCTTTCAGCACTCACTGGTATAAAAACACACCACTTGCTTTCCAGTGACTGGCACAACTAGCGGGAACCTGCAGCACTTTTCCCATGAAATAGACAGGAGGCAGTCAATGTTAATGACCTCTGACCTTCCAACAGAACACTAATGTGTTATTTCACAAAACTAAGAAGCTATTTTAATGGTAGCTTTTAAAAATGGTCTGGTTGTACTAGCTAATGAGACAGAGTGCAACAACACCGGACTCTTTTTACCATGTGCACCTGGTCAGAGTGCGGACATGTACCTTAGCTTGCTAGCTAGACTGAGTGGGTTTACTGTACCACTGCCCAGCTGGGAGAATAACTGGGCAGCTGGGAGAATTAGCATTTATAACAGTAAATACTTGCATCCTGTGCAGGAAAGAATCAGTTAGAGCTGCTCTATGGTGAGAACAGTTGTTTCCGATGCAGGAAATAGTCCACACCAGAGCTAGCTTGAGCGCGACGAGCGCTAGCAACATCACCGCCAGTTTCACAATTTAATCCTAAATACAACTCACACCGATTGCAAACCTTCCGCTGTCAGTAACTATGGAAAGACAAAGCCACTGCACCACCATTGAGAACAATCTGTAATAACCAGACCTTGTCAGTAATCTGTTGTCTATCAATGCTAACATATTAGCTAGTTAGCCATGTTGTCGTCAGCTAGCTAAGCGTTAGTTAGGCAGATACCATGTTAGCAACAACAAAATGAAACGCCCGGCTTATGCATACCTTAAATAGCCAGGTGTTGCATGTGTGTGCTTACCGTTAACCTGCAGATTTATAAGAGTATGTGTCCAGCTGCTTCTGACTGACAGTAGGGTGTGTTTGATATTGTATGGCTATCGAACCAAAACAAATGCTAATTGGTGTTAAACCTCATTCAATGAAGTCAGGTGTGGAGCAGCCAGATGTCACCTCCTTGCGAACTTTGATTTCTTTTAGGTCTTCCGGTTCAAAGAAAAACGCAAATACCTCTAAGGAACGGTGGATTACAGTCTACGGTGTACGTGAAACCGACAGGAGGATTTTATTTCAGTTTTAACAGGTCTGTACGGAGACGAGTTGAGCCCTGAGCCGGACCGCTGCAGATTTTTCGCTCTTATGGCAACTACAAGTCCGTCGCGTAGCAATGGCGTCACACAGAGTATGTTTTTTAGGGATAGCCGTTAATTTTAGACCCTCACCTTCAGTCTCCTGGGAAACGCTTTCGCTACGTAACGAATTTTGAACAAAAATCAAATAGGCTAATGTAATTCACCTTCAGTGGCTGGGGTTAATTAAAGTGAAACATGAACTGGTTTCTTGAAGAGAAGACATCAGTAATTATTCGTCTGATTTAGTCTTTATTGTATCTGTAACTGAGTCAGATTTTGTTGTTGTTCCCTCATTTCTGTAAAGTATAATACGGTTAATCATGCATTTCTTTTGTATTCCATGAACATATTAGGACTTGGTGGTGCGTTCATGAAAGCTCTGTTGTAAAAATTCTTCTTTTGGGGTTTTTAGCAGTACAGACGCTACTAGCCGTGTCACTGCCCCCTGCAGGAAAATATTAACCATTTCAATCACATTTCATATGAGTCAAAGTAAAGATACTTCTGCTCAAATATTACTGCAATACAAGTGAAAGTACTGGAGTACTTGCCTTTAAAAATACTTAAATATTCAAAAGTCATAGTTGTGTTGTTCCACATTTACAGAACCTAATGACTCTGAAACAACCTGCTGAATGACTTAACTACTTGTATAACTTGTAGAATAAAAAGCTTGTAGGATATGCTTCAAATCTTGTAGAAATTGCCATAAAAATACAATTGAATGAACAAAAGGAATTATTGTTGTTTTCGTGTTTCTTCTTTTTTAGGCAGTAATGAAATTTGGTCATGGTAAACACAGCAAACATTTCAAACCATAGGAATCTTTCTTTATTTCTAAACCTTCAAACACAGACTTCAGATCAGACTTCAGTGGTGAAGAATCTTCTGCCTCATCTCTCTCTCTCTCTCAAGGAACAATTCTCCACCGTTACCACCAACTTTCCCACCATTTTAGCATTAGCATATTGTTCCTTATCTTTGCAACAAAACTTCTATAGCCATGGCTCCAAACCATTCTGCTGCCAGGGGAAATGAAGAAGGCTGCAGACCTAAGCAGTAGTTTCATGGAGAACTTTTAAGACCACCTATTTGCATCAGGACTGAAACATAAACCAGCAAAAGTTACAGTCTGCAACTCTGAGGAGGGTAATGGGTTAGTGACTGCCATCACATAGACAAGCATAACCTGGAGTTTACACACCACAAGGATATTGAGTGCATTCCTTTGGCAACTATAAACAAGAGGACAGTGTAAGCACTGATGCCTTTGTGAGCAGACCAAAGGATTGAACATGCAGTGACTTCAGACTGTGGTGTACTAATAGATGAACTGATAAGGGACAGAATGGTTCCTGTCATTTCTAATGAGCTAAAAGGATTTGACACTCTGCCACTGAGATCTGTGGAGCAGCAGAGATGTCACATACATGGATTAAAGCCATGACACAGGACAGACCAAGGGAAAACGTCAACACCATAATCTCACCCTAACAGGCAATGAAATCACCAACAAGGACCCAGAGGTGCTGCCTCATGCTGCTACTGCAGTGATATGCACAGGCGCAAGTGTGAAACTCAAGTGTGTATGAGGAAAAGCAAGGGCATATGACAACTGAAAGTAGCAGACAAACAAAGATAAGATGATAAGATGATAAGATGATGAGATGTATCTTTATTGATCCCCCATAGAGGAAATTCAAATTTGACAGCAGCACAAGGGGAAAATTTAATGAGAAATAGAATCTAAAACAAATAAGATAAATTAGAAATACTATATACATTAACAATATAAAATGCAATGTATGCTAATTCTTTACTCAGGTGAGACTTTATGCTTCGTTTGCATGTTCATGACCGAGTGTGAGGTTAGAGAGAAAAGAGGGAAAAGCAGAGGGCCAACAACAGAGCCCTGGTGTTCTCCATATTTAACATCAGAAAATGTAGATTTAGTATTATTCGAGGAAACACACTGTGTTTGTTGAGATAGGCTGAATATGATTTTAACCATGAGAGAGTCAGGCCTGAGATGCTAAAATTGGTTTTCCAATTGGTCAAGTAGAATACAATGATCTATGGTGTTAAAAACTGAAGTGAGATGAGTGAGTGAGTGAGTGAGAAGCAGAAGATAATGAACCAAGTTCTGTTGCAGTAGGACGACAGGCCCTGAAGGCAGACTGAAAAGGTTTAAAAATTACTGTTGGATATGTGGGCTAAAAGCTGCCGCTGATGATAATTAGCCAAGGCTAACCATACAGAGTGGTTTTGTTTTACTGTGAGACATCAGGAAATTTAAAAAGGAGTGGGATTTGACCACATCATGTGTTTGCCAAGACCCCAACAGTCTAATGGAAAAGCAGTGAAGTTTCGCAGAAAGGCAGGTGAGGATGCATGGATACCCACAGATGGTGTGCAAAGTTCCCAGCACAAAGACTAATGGCTGAGGACTGAAAACTATTTTACCAGTATGATAAACTACTAGAACCTGAGGTAATCACAGGTGTCTCAGAGAAGAGAGTCTCATTCAGACATGAAACAAAATTCATTCATTATTTGGGAACTGCTATTCAAAACAGTTTGCTTTTGTAGGTCACTGAATTTGAATAACTGAGGGTAACTGTAAAAAAAAAAGAGAGAATCTGGAACTAGAAACAACTAGAAAACAATGGATTTAGCAATTCTTTGCTAGTTAATAGCTCCCCCCTCTGGAGTTAAAACGTTATGGTGAGACCTGAGATAGAATGTCAACCCTGATCCTTGGCCTTTTACTCCAATACACCTCGTTGTTGTTCCTAAAGTATCAAACACAAACAAGTTCTATGTTTTACAAAGACACAATCCTACTTGTTTTTTTCCTTAGGGCTTCAGAAGTTCACATTCATCCAGCCTTTGATGTTTCACATTTGGAAGTTTGTTTCTAAGAGTTTCTGTCAAGATATTTTCAGTTGCACACATTTTATTTTTATTTTATCTTTTTTCAATGGATTATGAGTTGACAGTGGTTCTTAAAAAAATAAACAACTGTGGTTTTTAATGCTGCTGGCAGGGAAGCATTTTAGTAACTACATTTTAGTCACAAACAGAAATGTTCTGAATCACCACACCTAAATCTCTCAGTTCATTAAACAACAAAAAAGTAATAAGTCCTTGGAATATTATAGAACTTTTTACCTGAAACCTTTGACTGAATATGTTTATATTTTTGTACATTCATGTTTATATTTAATGCATTCATGCATTATTATTAATTATTTATCTATTTCTATTTTTTATTTCTAATGTTATATGTTATTATTATTCCTTGTCATTTTACATGAATGTTCGTTTTATGTCTTCTCAGGTGAAGTACTTGGTGCAATTAGTTTCTTTTTTTCGTAAAGCACTCTGTGCTATATTTCTTGTATGAAAGGTGCTAAAAAATAAATATTATCATAATTATTATTATTATTAGTGGATGTATGTATCCCTATATTTTTGTATGTATGTCTATTGCTTTCTTTTTATGTTTTTCATTTGTATTTGTGTCATTTAAAGTTGATTTGTATGTGCTGCTGTTGTTTAACTGAATTATCCTTTTAAAAATTGTAAAGTTTTACCAACAAGAGTTTCAGAATATAAGCTCAAACATTTTAAATGGATTTAAAGTATGGCAATGTTATTTATTGTTTAACCTTTATAGCTACAGTAGAGATTATTATTTCGTGTAAAAATAGTTTGACGTGCTTCATTTGTTGTGTAGGGGCTAAATAGCGAGTCACGTTTTTAATTCAGTTGAGGTGTGGAGACGGTGCTCTTGTTCTGAAAGATACAAACCGGAAATGTAGTTGCCTCTAGCGGAAGTAAAGCTCATGTAAGTCTCTGACCCACAGCTATAAATCTATGCGTACACAGGTCATCCCGACAACTGAGGAAGAAGAGGGACAACGACAGTAGCAGGGAAAGTTAACGTCGAGGTAAAGGGTAAGATATAACTTAACATGTACTCAGTGTTAACTGTTTACGAAGATGCTAGTTCTTCTTCACCTGTAGCAGCCACATAAACAACTTGTGTATCAGTGAACAGAGAAGAATTAAGTGAACTCTAGTAAAAATTAACATCTTATTTTCACCTGTTAGTCACTAAACAACAGGGTGTGTGTGACAGGTGGTGACGGTGGGACCAGACAAGGTTTAACGGCAGTCTCTTCATGTGGTACAGACTGCTGTGTAGTTTTATTTGTGAGGTGAACCGATAGATTCAGCCTTGAACTCTGCTCTGAGCTGATAGCAGCTGGACTACAAAGGTTACTTTGAATGAAAAGTAATTTGTACTTTAGTTTGAATAGCCAAATGTTCAGTGTTTCAATATCTCTTTTATTACCCTTTAACCCTCACACACAGGAGGGTGGTACAAGTGGGAGGTAACGGCCTGGACGTTGTCAACATCTGGGCACATACACATCTGCACTAGGTGTCTAAACTGCTGGCGTTCTTACATAAGATTAAGACGGACTATGTCCCAGCGTAGTCTTATGCTGGAACATTACATGGCCCCAGACATCCTGTGTAATAATAACAATAATAATAATAATAATAATGAAAATAATAAAATTAAACAATTCACTCATTGACCAAACGCAGTCCAGACATATACTAGGTTTTGACTTGTTTGATTAGGTCAAAAAACAGAGCCCACTCTATGTTTATTCAGTCCTCACAGTTTCATCAGAGTCGTGCCTCCTGTGATGAAACCATCTTTGAGTGTAAACAGTACAGACAGTATAGTGTTTTTTATAGTTTGGTCAACTCACAGAATTAATGTTAGTTACTGCTGTGTAAATTAGTCAGTAACAGTTGTAATTCAAACCTATGGTTGCTTACTGAAACCTCCACCTCCTACAGCTTGTTAAGGCACTGTTAGTTATGTGAAACTGTGGCATGATACAAGAAAGATTAATTGTTCAGGTCTATCATCATTGTTAATGGAAACATATTTACTCCACACGTTAATCAAATCCTGCCTCCTAATCCTAATTTTGTCCCTTATTACTTCTCAGAGACCAAAGTGCCTTAGGACCCTGCATGGAAACTTCTTCAGTCTGAACACAAGATGGACCATGAAGTGGCTGACCTCCCCTCCGGCCCCCTGGATATCTACAGGAAGAAAGCCTCTTTCAACTGGAAGGACATGCTTCTCTTCCTAGATGGAGAGGAAATCTTGGCATTCAAGGTAACATCAGAGTCTCTCTGGCTTTAAAGCAGCTCATTAGAACTCCTCTCGGGTTAAAAATAAAATACACTGGAGCACGGTAGTGGTGTGTATGGTGGATTACAAATCATTAATTGAACCAAAGAAACAAGTGGTTAAAATACTTTTTGAGAGAATAAACCAGGACGAACAGGGGAGAAGGTTCTTGGTAAGAGAGGAGACTAAGAACCTGATGGTCGCTCTGAGCTCCAGAGATCCTGCGTGGAGATGGAGAAACCTCCAGAAGAACAACCATCACTGCAGCTCTCCACTGATCTGGGTTTTATGTCAGAGTCCAGACGAAGCCTCTCCTCAGGGTCAGTTTGTATAAAAGCAGCTAAAGCACTCTGAGACTGAGAGAAACCAGACTCTCTGGTCTGATGAGACCAGGACTGAACCGTTTGGTCTCAGTTCTAAGAGTCATGTCACTGCTCATCACCTGAACAACGCCATCCCAACAGTGCAGCATGGTGGAGGCAGCATCAGGCAATGGGGGGAGGGCAGGGAGACTGGTTGGGCTGAGGGAAAGCTGAACAGAGTAAAGTACAGAGAGATCTTTAATGAAAACCTGGTCCAGAGCTCAGGACCTGAGGCTGGGCTGAAGGTTCACACAGCCAAGACAACACAGGAGAGGCTTAGAAAGGACTCTGTGAATGTCCCCGAGTAGACAAGCCAGAGTCCTGAGCCTGAACCCAATCCAAAGAGAGAGAAAATTAATTTTTAGTGCATTACACAGTGAGACAACATTTATGTATAGACTATAGTGTTTTGTTATGATGATGACATTGTTAACTATAAATTAAATCTGCTTGTTCTTCATGATGACTCCTCACTGGACTTCTAGTCTATGAAGAAATCTATATTTATGGATTTGGCTTCAGTGGATCAGACAAGGATTTCCATCAGTTCTGGATCGTGTCACAGACATAAAACAGCTGCTCTGTTATTAACACATTCATGTGGCTCTGCTGTGGTGAAACTACAATCTTGTGTCGTTTTTAAGTGTTGCTGCAGTCCTTTCCTTTCCAAAAGGAAGGAGATGAGATAGGAAACACTGAAGCTCCCGTCCTCATCATGTAGTGAAGTGGAGCAGCTCTGATCATGACTGCTGCTCAGATACTTCCTAAGCAAAAAAAGACTTTTCAGCCGCAGTCTCAGACTTCATTTTTACCTTGGACACAGCAGTTGAGAAACCAGTCTGACCCCAGCTGCTCTACAATTCCAGGACAACTGGTCGACACTTCAGCTGCTCTCAGCTCCTGTGTACAGATGGACAGTTTAATTGCCTTCAGGGCTTAAACTTGAAACTGAAATTTGAAATGCTTTAAGTGACTGATTTCAGCTTCTTTTACCTTTTCGGCACCATTCCTGGGTTCCTGTGTTATCTAAACGTTCCTCTCTCTTCTTCTCTGCTGCAGCACCATGTGTCCAGGACTCTGGAGAACGATCCTCTGTTTGCCCGTCGGCCCGGTGAAGACGTCCCCATGGAGAAGATGAGGGAGCTGACCTTCCTCAGGTACAGTTCAGTTCTTCTGTCGTACATCATCTCCGTATCTTTACACTGTACATGAAGGAACAAACATAAAGCTTCAGGGGAAAACCCACAGGGTGAAGCAGCTCTTCCGCTACGACTTCATTACAAAAGAGGAGGCGATGGCGAACCCCTGGAAGACCGTGGTCCTCAGTGACTGTCTGGGCATGTACGACTGGGCAATGTCCGCCAAGTTCTTCCTCAACAAAGGGGTGAGGGTGCGGGAGTGGTGGGAAGTGCAAAATGAAACACTGGACATTCGCTGCTAGCGAGGCTGTAGACCTGTTTCTCATCGTCTCAGTCCGGTTCTGTTCTTCTCTTTTAGATGTTTGGAGCAACTGTTGCCAACTCAGGATCAGGGAGACACAGCAGATACGTAGAGAACACTGAAGACATGACGGTAAGAGATCAACACAGCTTCACAAATAACACCACCTGACAGGTGTGTGGTGCTTTATTCATGGTTTAACTGGACAAATTCAGAGTGGGAGTCTTTGAGGACATCTCACAGTCCTGGCCATGAGCTTTTCCTCAGATTTAAGCAGCCTTCACACTGAATCATACAGTCTTCTTTGCATCCTTGTGTTCAGTATATTCATACTCCAAATTTAGTATTTAATATTAGGAATTACCATTGTTGTACAGGTTTATAGTTTTGCCTTTGAGATCTTATGCCTTCTGTATCTGTCTGTCTGTATCTGTCTGTGTCTGTCTGTATCTGTCTGTGTCTGTCTGTATCTCTCTGTATCTGTCTGTGTCTGTATCTGTCTGTATCTGTCTGTATCTGCCTGTGTCTGTCTGTATCTGTCTGTATCTGTCTGTGTCTCTCTGTGTCTGTCTGTATCTGTCTGTGTCTCTCTGTGTCTGTCTGTATCTGTCTGTATCTGTCTGTATCTGTCTGTGTCTGTCTGTGTCTGTCTGTGTCTGTATCTGTCTGTATCTGTCTGTATCTGTCTGTGTCTGTCTGTGTCTGTGTCTGTCTGTGTCTGTGTCTGTCTGTGTCTGTCTGTGTCTGTGTCTGTCTGCCTGTATCTTTCTGTATCTGTCTGTGTCTGTCTGTGTCTGTCTGTGTCTGTCTGTGTCTGTCTGTATCTGTCTGTGTCTGTCTGTCTGTATCTGTCTGTGTCTATCTGTGTCTGTAGACGTTTGGCTGCTTCGCACTGACTGAACTGAGTCATGGCAGCAACACCAGAGCCATGAGGACCACAGCCACGTACGACCCCTCCACCCAGGTCAGCACACACAGACAACACAACACGCACTTCACACACACACCACACACACGCTTTTATACAGTGATCCACTGGGAGGGGGCCTGACCTCCAGGGTGGGAACCATCAGTTAGTGACACAGCAAAATATATTTGTCTAGTTAAATGAATTTCTACAAATCAAAGAATATAAAACTCCTTCTCTGACAGTGTTTTGGTCCTCAGACCTTCAGCTGGCAGAGTCTGCTGGTTTACCCTGTATAACCTCACAGTGAATGATGGGTAATCGGGACTCCTGACCCCCCTGCTCTGCTCTGACAGTAAGCTTCCTGTCTGCAGGAGTTTGTGATCCACTCTCCAGACTTCGAGGCTGCCAAGTTCTGGGTGGGGAATCTCGGTAAGACGGCCACGCACGCTGTGGTGTTCGCTCAGCTCTACACACCCGACCGAGTCTGCCACGGCTTGCACTCCTTCATTGTCCCGGTGAGACGCTGACCTTTGACCCCTGACCGAGTTACAGCCGGTTACATCATCAGATGCTGTTAACTGATGTGATGTTACAAAATCCTATTACCCAAGTTTTCTTGTTATGAAACTTTGACTACGTGTGTCATATCCAGTGAAGCTCTAACCACTGTGCTGCAGGTGAGAGACCCTAAGACCCTGCTGGCTCTGCCAGGTGTGCTGGTGGGAGACATAGGGAAGAAGCTGGGCCAGAATGGACTGGATAATGGGTAAGATGAAACCAGAACATCTGCAACAGTGGTGCAGAGACAGAGGTGTGAGTGTAGTGTGGCGGGACAGTGTGGTGGGACAGTGTGTCGGTCAAGAGGTTTGATATCCAGTGTTTATTCCCCAGCTGACACTGCGACCACAGTGTGGTGCTGTCGACTTTAACACAGTTTAAACACTCGTCTTCTGTTGGTAGAAAAAAGAGTTTGTAGAAAAACATGGTTATACAGTTGAGAGCAAAAGTTTGCATCCCCCTTAAACCCTGGGTGAAATAATATATCTATGTAGTACAGTTCACCTTCAAAGTGACCTTCCATAGTCATTTGAATATTATTCCCTCTAAAGAACTTAATGGTACGGCCTAGCACAGCTGAGTCCACGTCCAAATTTATCTTAAATACCAAGCTCAAAAGTTAACACCTCCTTTGATAAATCCTTTAGGTCATTAACTTTAGTATTTAAAATCATGTGTCTGGACTTTAAAGAGCATTGTCAGCATTAATGCTGGATGAGTGGCAGGTGTGTTCAATCAGACCTGCATTTTATATTTGCAAGTGGGTAGAACCAACAACAGCAGTGGGAGCAGAGAGACAGGTGTCAGAAGACCTCCACATGAAACTGGTAAACTTTCATAAAGCTGGAGAGGGATGTAAAAATATTTCATACTAGCACCAACTGCGAAGACCATAATCCAGAAATGGAAGAAACATGGACACACTACATTGTTGTATTTATAAACGTATTATTGTATTAGTTTCAGTCCCTGTCCGATAAGATTCTGTCAGATTCTACCAGGTATTGACTCTGAGGATGAGACGATCATTTAAAGAAAAGTAAAAAGTTCCTTCTTGTCGTCTTTTAAGGTTAGTTCAGTCTAAGGATTTCTGTGTGGAAGCAGCTGTGTGCTAATGTGGAGACGAACACACCACCACTTCACTGTAAGCACAGTTTAAAGTCCTGCTGTTGTGTGACTCACGCCTCCAGTGTGTAACCAAGTATTCTCTTTGTCTTCTCACCTTCAGGTTTGCTTTGTTCCACAATGTGAGGATCCCCCGGGAGAATCTGCTGAATAAGACGGGAGATGTCACTGCTGACGGACGCTACCTGACTCCATTCAAGGTCGGTACCATTCCCACTGGTAGTAAAAGTGAGAACTCCAGAGACATTTCAGGTCAGGCTCCGGTGGTTTCTTAGTGTGGAGCTTTATCTCTCCCCTCTGGCAGTGAGAGGAAACACTGCTGAATACAGAGACATTTCCACAGTTCCAAGACAGTTATACATTACTAGCAGTAAGACGACGTCCATGTCTCTCAGTCTCTTCTCTTCCTTCAGCCTCTGCAATGAGGAAAAAACCACACCAGTGTTAATCTGTGTTTGTCCTCATCGTCCATCTCTTTCTTCTTCAGACTCTAATCCTTCCTCTGAACTCTGACTTCCTTTTTTTTTTTTCTGGAGCTTCAGAAAATTATCTTCCTCAGTTTTCCCTCCACAGGCTCCACCACACTCCTGCTGCTGTAGCCTACTGTGCCTCCATGGCTGAGGTCGATAGGTCAAAATAATCTCTTCTCTGACCACTTCTCCTCGACCTTAGTGGAAAATGTCAAGGAAAGATGTGAAGGAGAATTCAGAATAGACTGAGAGACAAAGACAAAGACAATCTGAAATGATGTATCTATTGTTTCTCTCTGTGTCCCTGTGTCTTCTCCTCCAGGACCCCAACAAGCGTTTTGGGGCCTCTCTGGGGGCCCTGTCAGGGGGCAGGGTGTCCATCACCAGGATGGCTCTGGTCAACCTGAAGCTGGCTCTGGTTGTGGCCATCCGCTTCTCAGCCACCAGGAGACAGTTTGGACCCAAAGACACAGAGGAGATCCCTGTTTTGGAGTACCAGCTACAGGTCAGAGTCCTGGCACTAGATCATAGAGACAGTAAGATATAAGACAAACAGTAAACGTCTGAATCTCTGGAGATACAGTCAAATGTCTAATAAGAACTAGTTTTCATTACCTGTACTCTGATGCTCTGAGTTTCTCGCACTTTCTTTTCTTCATGTAACAAACCTTTGATGAGGACAAGGACATGTCAGAGATACACAACCAGTGCAACAATGAAGAAACTCTCACAAAAGGAAACACAAAGCCAAATCCAGAAGCTCAGTCACTAGGTCCAACTTTTACCCCGTTTACACCTGCTATTAAAATGTGTTTTGTCTGGTCAGATTGTGATTGGATAGAGCTTGACCACATGACAGTACAGGTGTAATTGTACCCGATCAGAGAGAGATGCATTGTGACCACACTGAAGACAAGTGTTAATGGAACTGTGTTGTCAATCCACATACAACAACTATGTGGGCAGAAATACAAAATCATGCACAACTGTTAGCTGTTAGCTGTTAGCCATTAGCCAGCTGCATAAATCAGCATCTATCATATTTCGAAAAGCCAAACACAACAACACACCTTCACAGATGGCTCCAATCTTCTTCTATTCATCTTCTTATTTGGAAACAGAGACACGTTTTACCAAGACACATTCTTTTATTATTCTTTAATTATTGTTTTGTTAGAGAAATTACAAATTACATATTGTGCATTCAAAACTGGATAGAACAATTTGGTTCAATTTATAGGGAAAATAAATACAGTTTTTGAACAGTGAACTTCATAGTAATTCACTCCAATAAATTTCTAATGTAACCTAAAAAGTTTTGTCAGTGCACTGCAGGTTACAATGTGAAATTTGTCTACTGGCAACCATACAAGTCAACATTTATTACTGGGAATAAAGTTTCCAATGATAAATGAATTATAAATGTCTAATGTGTTACAAAGACGACCACGCTCCTGAATTTATCAAGACAACAGGTAAACATGGAGGAAGTGTTCAGTTTGAATCGACAGAAAATGAAAGACCCCTCTGATGAATCATAGCAGAGGATTTTTTCAGAGTTTAAAAAGGGGGGGGGGGGGGGGTTAAAAAA
>NW_019174366.1:2621909-2625423 GCF_002260705.1 Seriola dumerili
AGTTGGTTATAGAGTGTGAGAAAAAAAGGGGGGGGGGGGGGGGGGGGGGGCGTTAAAACAGAAGCGGGATCAGAGACCACAGAGACTTCTCATGAAACTGTGATGAAATACTCTCTCTCGCTCTGAGTCAGCTGTACTGATTTGGTGGCATTATAAAAATATCTGTGTACATTTCTCATGTTGTAGTGTGGATGATAATATTAATGTGTCGTGTATTGCGTGTGTTTGGTTCAGCAATGGCGTCTGATCCCGTACCTGGCTGCAGCGTACGCTCTTGAACGCTTCTCCAAAGACATCTTCATGAACTTTGTCGAGTTCCAGATCGGACAGATAATGAGAGACAACAGTGACAGACAGGTGAGTGGAGATGGTGTGTGTGTGTGTGTGTGTGTGTGTGTGTGTGTGTGTGTGTGTGTGTGTGTGTGTGTGTTTGTCATCCTGAACTTCCGGAGTGTCACAGTCCAGAAGCTGGGACTTGGTGTAGGATCCATTATGTTATGTCCAATTTAACATGCTGAGACTCAGAGCTTGCAGAGTGACACATGTTTAAGTGTTCAAATACTTATATTTCTTATGTGTGTGTGTGTGTGTGTGTGTGTGTCAGGCAGACATGGGTAAAGAGATCCACGCTATAGGCTGCTCCAGTAAACCACTGGGGTCCTGGACGGCTCAGAGGGGGATCCAGGAGTGCAGGGAGGCCTGTGGAGGACATGGATACCTGGCCAGTCAGTGTCAAGCACACACATCAAGCTTCACTATTGAATGCCTCACACACATACACACACACACATACACACACACACACACACACACACACACACACCTGGCTCAGTTGGCTCTCTCTCTCTCTCTCTCTCTCAGTGAACCGGCTGGGTAACCTGCGTGACGACAACGACCCTAACTGCACATATGAAGGAGACAACAACGTGCTGCTGCAGCAGACCAGCAACTACCTGCTGAGCTGGCTCCAGGCCAAGCTGCACGGTCAGTCCCCCGTCCTCTGAGACACTACTGAAGGTTCATGTGGTCAGGGACAGGGACAGAACTGGACAATTATAGCACCTATTGATGAGTCGTACGATGTTCTCTGACTGACGGTGCTGATCTGTCGGTGTGGCAACGTCAAGGCAGCTAGTGATAACAGGTTCATTTGAGATGAAGCGTGCCTCACCTGTTTCCAGCAGCCTTCACTGTATCAACAGGAAGTCACAGAAACACTCTTCTTATTAGAGTTTGTCCTGAGGTCCCAGATAGTGTAAAGGTAGATGTCCATGTTGCATTAACAATTAAGAAATTGCCTGATTTTGCTTAAAATTTAGTAAATAAAATTTTACAGCTTATAAAACATTACACTTATTGTGTTGACAGAATAAACCTTCATAATAAAATCAAAATCTCCCGTTAAACAAAAATGAAAAGTTTCTAGAAAACTCCATGTAGTTGTTGAGCAACTTCTAAACCAATCAGCTGTTAGATCGGCGGAGAGCCAGGTGTTTCCCATCATGCTCTGTGGTCCTACACAGAGTAAATGATGCACCTGGCTCCTAAAACCTGCGGCCGCTCTGATCCTGTCAGTTTACTGTTGCCTGTGACAGAGTTTCTCCTGTGAACCATGAGGAACATGTTTTAACCTGGTTTATTAAATATTAATTATCTATATAAACGAATGCTGACAGTTTGTGTTAAAGGGAGTATCATTTAGAGTACTGGCCCCTGTTCTGCTCCCTGAACTGTTTATATGTAGGACTGAGGATTTAAATGTAGCTACAGTGTTAAAGGAGCCCAGTGGACTTTTCTTTATGGTAACATTCAGTTAAACTGTGTGTGTCCTTCACGGATAATAAACATGTCTGCGTATGTTAAAGCAAGCATTGAATAACTGCTATATAGTTCTGCTGGAGCTCTAAGACTCCACAGGGAGTCTTCAGGGGTGAAGGGGGTGGGGTGGGGTGGGGGGGTGGTGTGAGGGCAGGGACTCTGATCAGTCTCTAAAGCTTCAGCTGCTGTCTTCTTGTCTGGTTTCAGATGGGGTGCGGATCGAGTCTCCTCTTCACACTGTGGATTTCCTGGATGATTTCCGCAGGATCCTGGGAACCAAGTTCAAAGCAACGTCTATGGAGGAGTGTATGGACTCTGCAGGTAGTCCAGTACTTCAGCTGCTCCAGATCAGCCTGATACCAAACTGTCTGTGATCAGATGTTGTGGATTTTCCTCTGCTGGTATCAAACCTTCACTTCTGGGTTCATAGGAACCAAGTGAAAGACGCAGGAGGTCAGGACATTTAATACTGTCGCACACGTTCTGTTCTTCCAGTGACAGAGACACAGAGTGACAGATCTTAACCCTCTCACTCCAGGCTCCTCCCACCAGGCTGCAGGTTACACAGGGTTCTCTGATTGGTCTAATCCTATGATACTCTTGAGTCAGCACTTTATCAGCAGCTGGGAGAACACCTGTACACCTGTCCTGTCTCTACTGTCCACAGCTAATCGTTAAAGATCACAGCTTTACTTCCTCTGCAGGTCAAGATCATCTCTCTCTTCTCCATCACTCTGTCTAACTCTGTCCTACTGTCTCTAATGAGTAATAGTCTCTATTGGAAACACACCAATTTTCCCTGTAAAGATCAAACTGGAGTCAACAGGAAAACATGTTCAGTTTTAAAGGAAAGCAGAAAAAAATCAAACATTTGAAGGTCAAATCTGGGAAATGGAAATGAGATGAATGGAAATTATAAAAGCTGTGGTTTCAAATTGATTCAATCCAAAGTTTTTCAGTCAGATACGAGGGAGAGAGAGAGAGAGGGAGAGAGGAATAGGGAGACAGAGCAGCAGGTGGAGGAGGAGGTGTTCTGTAAATGTAAATGTCTAATCTGTTGATCAATTCAGGGTGCTGTGCATACATAGGTCACAGTTGGTAGATGTTAGGATCTCCATAGAGTGGTGCTCTCTGGGGGTCAGGTACATCCTATGTGCAAATTTATAATATATTGATTGATGATTGATCTGGATCCTGAGAAATATCATGCAGGTTTTTCTACACTGTCTTCGAGCAGATCTCTTCATCATTCACACCAGATACATCCCTACACCGCGCAGCTTCTACCTGCACTGGCCTAGGAGCTTCACAAATAAATGTGTAGAGTTTAGAAACCATCCGTCGTGTCGGATGCAGATCTTAGCTGCAGGTAGAAAAAAAAAAAAAAAGATGATCTCAGCTTGATCATATTCAGCTTGTAGAACATTAAAGAGCCATTAAAGAGTACAATAGGTCTTGCAGTCTGTGAGGCCATGACAGATTCTCCCTGTAAATGTTCAAATTCAACACGGACCCAGCAGCCAGTCGGTTATTAGCTGCTACAGAATGATCAGATATGGTGTTGAGTGCTATATTATTTCTCTGTTTCCTACTGTAGTTAAATAGTATATAGTCATATGTCATTACCAGGTTATTTGGAGCTCCCTGTATATTTTAGTGCTGTGGTCAATGGGTCTAGTGTCTGTAGAATAATCAT
>NW_019174366.1:2625448-2730473 GCF_002260705.1 Seriola dumerili
AGTAAGATGAAAAGAGAAGAGAGATGTAAAAGGTAAACTTAGAAAAAGGGTCTATGATGCTAGTAGGCAAGATTTTATGGCACATCAACAACATAGCACAGCGGGGACTGGGCCATGTACAGCAGTAGGATGTTAGAATGATGGGAGGAAGGAACAACAAACATTAGATATAAAAACTTTAAAGATTGGCAGATTGGGCCGCAGCAGCGGCCTCAGTGTCCAGCGAATCAAGTGTGATGCAATCGTCTGTGCCGAGAGGCTCTTGTGCCCGAGTTTACGTCACAACTTACTGAGTGAATCAGATACAACTGCGCAGTAATTTCTTCAGGAACAGACTACTTTTATGCACAGGTTATATTCTTACACTGGATGTTGCGTGGAATGTCCAAGTGTGTGTGTTAAAGGGAACTCAGAGATTGCCAATTCTTCACTGACTGAAAACTTAAACTAGATTTGTCAATTAGCTCAAAAAAATACAGTTTTTTAAATTACTGAACATGAGTTTTAGTTGAAAACGACTAGATCTAGTGAGTTAAATGGTTCTATAAGGAAGGAACCCTGTAGACACAGGACCGAGGGTGCGAAGGTGATGTTCTCATCAATGGTGTGAGATGTGTATACGACTTAGGAAAGACGTGGTTGTTGATCATTTGGGTTATCAGTTAATAGCACTTTGTTTAAATACATGATTGTGGAGGGATAAGTATAGACTATGACTTGATATACAGGTGAATATAACGCTAACGGAAAGCTTGGGTGCTCGCTATAACCTCCTAACAGGTTAAGTATTGATTTGTATGTTTTATTGGACTTATCATGTGGTATTGAACTGCCATTGGGGATTGACTGTGCAGGAGGTCTAACCCGATGCAGGCTTTAGTTGTCATTTGGCAATAATAGATCTGCTCCTATCTACTGTCACAGTAGCATCGATGTCGTGGCCACAAAATGGTTCTTGTCGGGTCATCTCGATGTCTCGAAAGCAATCATTTACACGTTCCGAATGTGAAGAGAAGCGTTTTCTTCTGGTTTCTTCACGATGCTACACTGGCAGATATAGAGCATAATAGTGGATTAGTGTTCACGAATAACGCTTACGAGAGCAGCTCCTGAAAACGCAAGCGGGAAGTTGGCAGATCAGTAATATCGCAAACGCTTGCAGAGATCAAAAACTAGGCGGAATTGAATTGTACCGGGGCACCGGAGGAGAGAGTAGCAGCTTGGCGCGACATGTAGGGTATACCGTGGGAGCATCTGGAGAACGCGAAGGGCGGCGCGAGCGAGTCAGATTTTATGGCAGGTGTTGAGAGAGCTGACTCCGGTACGCCGCGGCCTGATACCATTTCGGCAGGACCATTCAAGACGTTTTGGTACATTCGTAATAAGTGGGTACTGGGGAACATGGAAAAAGACTATAGTTTTATTCTCCCAAGAGCAACCCCTAACAACAGATTAACAACGACCTGAGGAGGTTGAAATGGCTGTGTTCCTGAAAGAGTAATGTGGGTTGGGTTAGTTAAGTCAAGGATAAAAAAAATACCATTTAGTATACTAGTTTGTAAGTAGGTTAAACTTTATGTGAGTAATTCCATTTTGTGTAGACCTTCATACTTTACATTTCAGAGGAAATATTGTCCTTTTTACTGCACTAACATGAACCTAACAGCTGTAGTAATCTTTCAAGACTAACGTTGTTACATTGCAAATATAATAAGATTGCACTCTGGAGTTTGAACCAGTGGTGTGATGGTGAAATGTGTAGGCTCAAAAGATCATTTATTTTATATGCACTCAGTATGCAACTCTTCTTGTACATTAAATCTCTCTCTGTTGCTCGATTTGTAAGTGATGCTTTGTCATAGGCTTGATAAGGTGATGATTGCCTCCAGGGAGGGGGACATGAAACAAGACTGACTCATTTGTTGTATTTTAAGTAAGACAAGCACGAGTTGTGTTTCCTTTTTTTTTTTTTTTTCCTCTCTTAATGGAAACTCTCTTCACCTTTCACTTTCTTGCTTTCGTAGTAAATAGATCAAGTACAAGCAGCGGTTGAGTGAGGGCGTGGCTAGCCTAGCTTAGCAATAAAGACTAAGATAAACATGGGGGGAGTAAAAGCTATGCCCTGTCTCTGTCAAAAGTGGCATACAACACCCAGAGTTCAACTGTTTTAACTAGCTTGTTTTAACTGCACGAAACAAAAGTGTAGAAATGACCAAGGTAGGTAATCCAGCTGTAAATCTGATAGCTAGTGAGCACAGGGTTGTTGCTTCTCTGTACAGGTGGGACTTGTCAATTTCAGTTCCAGCCAAAATGTAATACCACAGACATTACATTTATGTGTTTCTGTACGAATCATTGGCTTACATAAAGATGAACGACGTCACATTTCCCCAAAGTGAAGCCCAAACATCCTTGATTGCCACCTGGTGGCTGGCTACAGTATAGGTCATAACGGCTGCCTCTATGTTAGCAGAATGGGACATGGGCCAACTAGAAAAACTGTCTATGTCGCTGATGTTTAATTAGTTTTTTTGATGCCAAGGAACAGGAAGTGTGATTTGTGATTGACGTTTGTGATTGACTCGCAATTGGGTCGAGCAGCGTTGTATGGGGCGGGACTCATCCCAGAGGCGATACTACTGCACAGACTGCTGGCTTCAAATGACGTCAACCAGTGTCGTCCAATCTTTATAAACAATCTTGGTACAATTAAACAAACCATGAACATGGTAGTCAGATGAGCTAGAGGTGTTGGTGTATTTAAGTTGTTTTCCCCTGCTTTATGCTAAGCTAAGCTTAACCTTGTCTTGACTTTATCCCAGACTCACGTCAGAAAGACGGTGGATAACTATATTTCTATTTCTTTAAAGTAAAAGAGTCTGGAGTGAGGACTTGGTTAGCCTTAGCTTAGCAATAAAGTCTGGGATCAGTAGCTGGCTCTGACCAAGTGAGGGTTGAACACACAGCAGATATGTGGAGAATAAGATTTTACTGTAAACACATTATTATAATGGAACAGCTGAAACTCCATAGTACTGACCTCTGACATTTCACTACATTCCCACTTTAAATACTTATATTTTTATTTACATGAAAGTCTGAAAGCAGTATTATATATTGTGGTACTGATAGCTTTAAACTTAAATAAGATCTACAGTCATTTCCCATTACCGTTTTCGTCAGTCATTCTAGGGGGGCCTACATATAAAAACCCAAAAAATCATCTGTAGTAATTCTTTAAGTTGAAATATGAAAGTATTTTCATTGCACTTGGTAAGTTGGATATTTTGTACAAATATTCTTGTATGGACATAATAACATTGTGAAGAGGAAACTGGTTCTCAGATCAATGATCCTTCAATCTGTTCTATGAAAGTAGAGCAAATATATTCCCACAGTTCATCTCAGCAGGATATAATTAGAGAATAACAAAAAATTTTGCTGTAGTATACATCGTGGCGAACTGTGAGTGATAGTCCTTCCACCATAAAAATCAAAATGTGATTGGTTTATTCCTGCCACTGCTTAAACAAACACATGCAAGCTGTGGGGGCTTCTGCAGAATTTATATACGTAGACACCATATTGGTCGCTTCAGCTGTTCTTGCGATATGTCAAACAGTTGCGCCATATTGGACAGGAAGACATGGTCTGTAAACAAACGATAAATTCGGCGGGCTGTGGTTTTTCTGGATAAAAATCTCTATAACGTTTTATATTTCCCCTCAGCCAAAGTTCAATGAGTCGTTTTTATATTCAAGTTTATTTGATCTACTTATGAAGTAAAAATAGAAGAGTTTTGTCTCCAGTTACTTACAGTTGTGACTAGTTTGGCTTTAATCAGCTGTTTTCCATAAACGGAGGAGTGTGGTATTAATATGTTTTACATGATGAAATGAATTAATTATATGGTCGGAAAATATTATGTGTCATGAAGAATTGTTGAATGACTTGTGTAAAAATAAATGAAATATAATAAATAAAAATAAGCTAGTGAGCACACTATGGCAGTCAGTCTGCTTTCCCTATATTTTATCAGTGAAATGATATCACATGTTTATTGATTCCAGATGGAAACTCAAGTGTCTAAAGCAGATAACATATTAACATGATAAGCTATCTAAAAAAAAAAAATAAAAAAATTATAGTAACGATATTTTCAGTGAGGAGGAAAACAGTGGCGAGCGCGCACAGCTGTCAAGTAAGCTAAACTCTGTAGGGTGGCACGCCGTGGCTGAGTAATATGTAAGAATGCTGGCACTCCATGGAATGGTATTATATTTTAATATAGGCAAACAACGAACATATACATACCTGAACGTACCAAGCTCTAAGAGCATTCTACTAGACTTTCAAAAGCAGTCTGAGCTTTTTTGTTGTTATGACTATTGAGAAATACTCTGTTTTTCCCTTATGAATTAAAATATCATGTCATTTATTTGATGGTGATGGATTACTAACCCTAGGCAATCGCCTCCTGATCTTTGAAGGATACTCGCAACATTTGGACATGAAAGTCAGTCACCTGATGCTCCATCACTCAGCCTGTGAAAACATTTTTATTATGCGATGTCCTGTGAGGCTCCGGAGGCGCTCGTGTTCAACATCTGAAGAAGTAAGAGATGTTAATGATTGTCAATACGAAAGTTCATCAGGGTTCACTTGGGTTGGATTGGAGACTTTGTTAGCCTGTGTTTATAAAACTGTGAGGTGAGGAGTTGAAAAAGCTCTAATTATATTATTATTGGCTCAGTTAGATGGGAACAAGAGATCCAGTATCAGGTGTCTCTGGATCTTCTGTCTAGATCTTCTGGCTTTGTTTATGAACATATAAGTTTATAAACTGAAAAAGCCAGTTGATGCTAGAGTGCAACTGTATTCTGGGAGCAAATTAATTGAAGGCCATGTGAAGGAAAAGTGAGGTCAAGCTGAGGCTATGAATGGTCAAGCAGCTGGATGGAATCCTGGGTGAAAGGATCAGTAGACATGATATGCCAGTGAGGCTGTCAAAAGCTCTCATTCTAGTCTGCATCCATGGAAATCGCACTATCAGCTGATGTAGACATTAGATGACATCATTCTCACTACCTCCCTCGGTGAGAAGAGAGGCTCTCTAGGGTAACAATGGAGGAAAAGGAATGGAGAGGACTGCTCGATCTTTTTACAAGGAATAGGTTCCTCACTTCCTACCCCCGAAGAACAACATGGAAGCCTTGCCAGCAACGACAATGGCTCATTTAAAACATCTCTACATCAGCAGAGCACCCTATATATGTACTTTCAGCACTTGTACAGCACTGTATAACACACTGGTCACCTACCCAGAGGCCTGTCTCTCAGGGAAGTTCAACATACCAGGAAACCTTTTCTGTTATCTGGCTAAACTGAACCGTAAATTCTTTCCGTTCCTGGATTAACCTGTTCAACTGAAGATGGTAGTCATGTTCGAGTGCATTCGTGTAAAAGCGGCCAGAGGTGGTTAGTTATAAAAGCACATAGAACCATTAAAAATGTAAAGTAACTTCAATATTATATGAGCAAGAAAGGCTACAGTCCACAGTGTAATTGAATTCAGATTTAACCTAAACCAGCTAGAGAGAAAGCGGTGGATGACTCCCTACTCTGAAGAGGAACGTTGAAGTCGTCTGTCGTCCCATTATTATATTCTTTAGTCCGTAAGAGTCCACAAATCAGAAAGAACATCAATAGGGTCTTTCCATTAAAGTGTTCAGGTTGTGAATATTGTATGTAAGAGTCCATTAAGACTGGGACTGACTGACAGACTGAAGTCCTGAAGTCTAGCGCTTAAATCCCTGGACGGAGACCCCATGTAATAGACTCTAAGTCTTGACCGCATTAGGCTTCTGGAAAGCGGTTGTGAAGGCTCAGAGGGAGCTTTTTCAACTTTCGCTCATTCTTGAAAGTACCTGACTCTGGCCCCTAACTACCGCTGTCCAAAAATAGGTAAAGAAGTGGGCATGGGTGGACCTGCCCAGTTTAGTAACTTGTAGCAAGCTCCCTCTTGTTAGCACGTGAGCACAGTGTGGGCCTCTTGCGCGACAGGCTAACCCAAGCTAATTCCATCTTGCTGGGTAATTAGCTAGTTAACAAGCTCACTAACAAGGAAGGTAATGACTAGTCGCAGACAGTGATTTCTGCTAGGTGCTCATGGCTGAACTATAAATAAATATACAAGAAGAACAGAATTTCAACTCGCTCACTCAGATGTTTCATGTTCTGCTGAGATCGACCACGTTCATCAAGCCTGCTTCCAGTGCAGTTTTGCAGCAAACTAGAAGGTATTTTTCCAGAAAAGTCAAGCAAAACACAATAGTGAATGTCTAGTAGTTCCATTGAGTGATGCTATTGAATAAAGCTTGGGTTTTCTCCTCTAATGATATCATTCTGAATTACTGAAAACGATTTACAGTGTTCTGATCTCTGTTGGAACTAAGGTCCTGGGGCCTGATATGACAGGAGCCACGACTTGAAAGGTGAACAAAAGTATTTTCCATTTCAATTTTGCAAATATTACTTTTGTCGATATTCTTAAACACCCATTATGTGAGCCGATTTATTCTTTTGTGACATTTGAGTTTTTATCGAAAAATTCACGTGGTTTTCCAAAATTACTCTTTTTTAAGTTCACAAATTCAATTGTGCATTATGAATGCACCTATTGACTTGAATTAAGCTGAGTTGACAGCTCGAGACAGACAGCGTAGCAGCTAGATGACTGAGGAGCTAGCCAATGGTGATAGAACCACCAGTCACTCAAGTGGCCACGGCCTCCTTAGATAGCAGTGTAAAGTCAGTTTGTATAGTTATATAAAAAAGGCCTAAGGGCAGTGATTTTTGGTCTCATCCACTATTAATCTAAATGTGTTTGGTTTAATTCAACTCTGACTGCACCTATGGGAGCGTCCAGGCACTTTTTGCTCCAGTTATGAAGTCCTAACCAAAGAATGAAACCAGCTAACTTTTTCTCTGCCTGTGATTGACAGGACTCAAAACATGAATGATTGAGTTATTTTAACAGAATTATTCCCATTAATTTTAATATGAATTACAAGCACATCTTGGCAAGCTTCTCCTGTTTATGTGGTGATGTTGCATTAGCTGATGACTTTAAAGCTGTATGGTCCTTGGTTACATCATTGGTGAAAACTGCTGTGACACTGTTGGTGAAAAGGTCATCAGTGCGCTGAAGCTGAGCAAGAATCAGCTCTTGTGGTTTTTATGTGTATGGAAAAATATCTGAGAAAGAGGAGGAGGAGAGTGTGGATATAAATATATGCAACTGCCATTTCATGCTACAGATTCAACAGTCACATTGTGAGACGGTCATCCTTTCTGACACTGACTATCTTTGAACCTCTCTCACACGTGATGTAGAACCACCATGACCAAAGATATCACACGTTTTCTGTTTGGTTGGTCGTCATGGTTTGGGACAGCCCAGAATCACACATTATGTACATGGCTTTAAATAATTAACTATTATATTCAAAGTAGTTATATAAGTAAATTATTTAATATGTGTATATAATGCATCAAGACACATCCGCCTTTCAATACGTATGATCATTCTTTACACAAATCTTACAATGTCGATATTAGTAACTAGCAGTGGGACTAGTGGAGATGATAACGAGCGGATTATTGATGGACCACTGAGGCACAGCACTCCTGATGAAACTGCCTCTGCAGCATCATTTAACATGTCATTCACCCAGTGTTTGATAACTGTACATCACCTACAGTAAAACAACAATTTTCAGAGTCATTAAACTACATCTATTATGATACAATTTACATTCGTCATGTAAAAATCACACTTTCTCTTCAAGATTCCCTGATACAGGCTGAAGAAGGTATAAGATTAGAGTGTGTTGTTTTGTATAAATGTACTGTGAAAAAAAAACAAAAAAAGTTAAAAAAAAAAAAATTGTGAATGTGTACATAAAAATTGTGCAAACAATAATCAACGGCAGGTAGACGAGAATACACGCACACACATTCCATGTTACAAGAACAATTTGTGTCCAGTGTTCAGTGTCGTAATTTCAGCACACAACAGTGGAGGAGCTTGATGTCTTACCCACATCTCCCTGTAGAGACCAGGGATGTCACAGGAAAAAGTAATACAGCATTTCTTAATTTCATATTTTAATAGGCATTAGGAATTGTGAAAAGAATTCATAATGAACTTAATAATCCATCAATAAATACGTCAGATTTAAAAATGGCCGCGGGATGTATAAGCTCTCTGATTGGTTGGAGAGCTAACCAGTGGGTTTTACCAGAGAGGCTAAAAGGAGAGCCTAAATGAAAGGAAAGAGCTGGAAAACAGGAAATGGAAATTAAGATGGAATCCAGGAATTTTATTCCCATTTTCAAATGCCGTTTTTTCCCAAGAGTTTTTTTTCAAATCTACAATTTATTCGTGATTAATAAATATATTTATATAATGGTTTATTAATGAGTTTTTATGCCTGTTTATTGTAAATTCCATTTTTATATCTGAAGTATTTATATTGATGAATTAATTGTTTATTTAAAGATTTATATTCATATTCATATATTCATTTAATTTCAATTCCTATTATCTCCAAGCTGGTAAAAAAATGAATTCAAGGAAATGCTTATTACGTTTTCCGAGTCCCTGCTGCTGTAAAAACAACATTATTGATTATG
This sequence comes from Seriola dumerili, assembly GCF_002260705.1. Taxonomy (NCBI): domain Eukaryota; kingdom Metazoa; phylum Chordata; class Actinopteri; order Carangiformes; family Carangidae; genus Seriola; species Seriola dumerili. The sequence goes on from NW_019174366.1 coordinate 2,634,146, forward strand.
AAGAATAAAAAAAGGATCCTGACTGTCAGTGACTGAACACACATTACAGCTGAAATCAAGGGCTTAGTGTGTGTTTATCACTGGAAGGAAGAATCAAAGTGTTTGAGGATCAGAAATGCTCTGTGAGGTCATGTGGTGTAGGTAACTACATCAGAGCTGCGCAGGCTCTTCTTCACATACACAATCATATACAAAAGAACAGCTGTAAAATACAAGGGTGACAACCATTGATATGACTCTGTTACATCAGATAAACATTAAAAAAGGTCTACAGAGGCCACATCAGAGAAATTATTTTTGAGCCATCATGTGTGCAGCTGAAACTTCTCCTTGAAATGACGTAATCGATTAATTGATAATAAAATAGTTGCTGATTAGTATTCTGTCAATTGAGTGATCAACTAATTGATTAATAGTTTCAGCTCTAAACTGAACAGAGTTTCTAAGCTGTCTCATCAGCACATGGCAACAAGCTAAATTAGCTAAATATGCTAAGCTTCTTGATTGTGTGCAGGTGTGTTATTAGTCCCCTTTATAATAAACACAATGACAGGTTTAACAACTAAGAACAATCCCATTTCGTGTGTGTGACACTGTTTTGGCAAAAAGTAGTGAAACACACGGAAGGGTATTTTCATGTGTTCGCTCAGTTTCTGACGTGATGCAGAGAACTGTCGGACCGGATCCCTGGTTCTCCTGCAGAGATTCTGCGTTCTAGAGTTTTGGACGCAGGGATCCAACCGCAGGTTTGTCTGAGCAGAACTCTTTCCACCAAGGAGCGATGGTCTCAGACATGGCTGCCCTGCATCACCGTCGGACCACAGTTCTTTGTACAGCTGAGAACAAACAGGGGAGAGTCACAGAGAAGGTTTTTAAGTGGATCCAGTCTGTTATTTCAGGATCCAGCCAGTGACACTGGGGAACAGCTACAGCTATAGCTCATTCATGGCCATGTTAGTTTTATGAGGCTAAAAGATGGAGCTTCTTTCCCACCCTCAGTTTTTTACTCAAAGAACCTAAAGAAAAGAAGAGTTCAGTTCATCTTGCACTGGTCGTGTGTATTTTGTGTGTTTTTTAATGTCTACTCTTTGTGCCCTTTAAATTGCCCCTGGGGACAAATAAAGTTTCTTGAATTGAATGAAAGTTTTTGTGGTCCTCACCTGTCCAATCAGCATAGCCAAACAGGTGAGTTGAGCATGAAGTCAGTGGGTGCAAGAAACATCCACCAGTGAGACAGCATCATCTTTTAGCTGCGGGAGAACAGACGGAGACAGAGACGGATCAGATGAACCGCTGCATCACTCAGCTTCATGAAGACAGAGAGACCGTGTGGACGGACACAAGGAGGGGAGCGGATACCACAAGATAGTCTCACTAATAAACAAGCACAGGCTGACTGCCATTATCTACATCCATAATACTTCATTTAACCTACTACATTTTGTGGCTTGAAGTAAAAAAAATAATTAAGTAATAATAAGTAAGTAAACACTGATCAGTTCAGGTGATTTAAGCTCAGATGGTCAGTCTGAAGACTTCATGAGTCTCACTCAAGTCAGAAGCTGTGTGGGTGAAAGCACTGGAATGAAATCCGGGTTCATTCATGTACGAGACACTGAATTAAACGTGGACAGAGCCGCCCAAGTGTTTCTACTTCAAAATCATTGCTTGAGTTCGGTGAATGACCGATGTTGCTGGCATCGCGTAAAGTAGCTGAAGCCGCAGGTGTCTTCGACCTTGACTCGTCACGGGATGTGAAGCTCGTTTGCACTATTTGGATGAAGTCATTAGATATATTCTGTTGTGTCCTCCAAGAGGCTACGTCTCAAGACGACCACTTTAAGGCATGCAAGGATCTTGACTGGTGAATGGCCGGGGACAATCTGGAGGCTCGTGTACAATATCAAGACTTACTGCGGACACAGAGGAGGTGAGAGTGGATCAGTGAGCAGACAAACAAGTCAGTCATACGTCAGCATGGTGAGAATGTCGTATTTCAGATGAACACCATAACTCCATGTTGTCCATGTCAACAGGTTTTATACTTTGTAGATTCACGTCACCAAAAAAAAAAAACACACATTAACTAACCAGGCAGCAGCCACAGTGATTTCAAATAGAAACTGCTATAGCTAGCTAACGTCACCAGCCTTAGATTATTAGATGTTAATACTGATGCATCAGTGGATTAGCAGCATTTTCCTGATTAGCTGGTCGAAGCGAGAGCTGGTTTTAAAAGTGAAATCAAGGGGGAAGGTGAAGTGCAGCACAGGTAGATCTACTGAATATAAACATGTTTGAATGAGGATGAAAAAAATGCAAAAATATTTCTCTTTTAAGTGAATTATTTCCTCTAATCTTTGATCTGTTACTGTGATAGTTTTATTTAAATGTAAATTCAGTTGACAGCATTAAAATGTCCTCTTTGTTTTGGAGGGGTTGTTCAAACCTACACCCTTGGAAAATGAAATGGGCATGGACTGAGACTGAGACGATGTGAGGACAGAGACAGATGTTCTGTACCTGTGAGCAGAGAGAGAGAATGGACATCTGGACAGCTCCGCAGGTTCCCGCCCACTAGTAATTACCTGGAAAGAACCAGTGCAATGTTACAAATACCAGCACAAAGCCTGAGTGCTCACTACCTGTGTGTATCATACAGAGAACAGTACAGACCTGGTACAGTGTGGCCATGTGGCTGCTGAGGCTCCACAGACCATACAGGGCACACAGCTTCCTGAGCACTGGTCTGAGACCAGCTGGTGTGTCCTCATCTGTCGTCTGCTCATGGACCTCCGGAGGCAGTCGTGTTCGATGTACGGCGATGGCCAGGGACCGCAGTAGTACACTGAACACAAATGTTGTGAGGTTTGCCATGTTTGCCCTTTGATCTACTCTCAATAATCCAAGATAACAAAGTGTAAAACAGTTTTCACAAAATGTTAGGTAAATAAAAATGGAACTAAAATCTCTAATCTATCTCTCAGCTGTTTCCTGTTTTTCTTTAGTGAGCCTTGACATCAGTCTAGAACCTCACTGGAGTCCACCTGTGGAGAACTGGACTGATTGGACAACCTGTGTATATGAGAGGTCCCACAATTCATCCTGCCGGCCAGGACTAAAATTGAAACATCAAGTCCAGTGAACTCCTGCGTTGACTTTTTGTTGTGAAATGAAAACAGGTTGTCGTGGGACCATGACTGTTTGTCTGAATGTGTTTTTACACGTGGACGTGTGAGGAGAGACACGTGACTGACAAATCAAAACTGTTGAAGTGTTACAGTGTGTGTGTGTGTGTGTGTGTGTGTGTGTTGTGTGTGTGTTGTGTCTCACCTGGCTGTTGTGCGAGCTCAAACTCCTCCTTGCCTGAGGCTCTCTGCTGCTGGCAGCTCTTCTGACTCTCACCAACAGAAACACACCAGCCACTTATAGAGCTGCAGAGGCCTGGGGATGGACACACACACACACACACACCCACACACAACACACACACACATACAAAGGATACAGCTGATCAGCAGAGTTTATATCAGTGGGAAGAAAAGGAGCAGTTGTGATCTGTCCAAACACTGGAGCAGTTAGCAGTGTCCATCGTCATGGGCATTAAAGAAGCATTGCACAATTAACAGCACAAAAATGTTGTGGGAGGTTGATTGTGTTTTCCCATGGATTCATTAAGATATGGTCGTTAGCAGTGATCAGCTGTGCGTGGAAAACTTTCGACAGGATTTACATGATTATTCTACAGACACTAGACCATTGACCACAGCACTTAAAGATATACAGTTTTCACAACAAAAAGTCAACGCAGAGAGTTCACTGGACTTGATGGTTCAATTTTAGTCCTGGCCGGCAGGATGAATTGTGGGACCTCATATACACAGGTGTGTCCAATCAGTCCAGTTCTCCACAGGTGGACTCCAGTGAGGTTCTAGACTGATGTCAAGGCTCACTAAAGAAAACAGGAAACAGCTGAGAGATAGATGAGAGATTTTAGTTTCCATTTTTATTACCTAACATTTGTGAAAACATGTTTTCACTTTGTNCTTCACAACAAAGAGTCAACGCAGAGAGTTCACTGGACTTGATGGTTTAATTTTAGTCCTGACCGGCAGGATGAGTTGTGGGACTTGTGTCTCCAATCAGTCCAGTTCTCCACAAGTGGACTCCAGTGAGGTTCTAGACTGATGTCAAGGCTCACTAAAGAAAACAGGAAGCAGCTGAGAGATAGATGAGAGATTTTAGTNTTCCTGTTGGTGGAGAGTCAGAAGAGGCTGCAGCAGCAGAGAGCCTCAGGCAAGGAGGAGTTTGAGGCTCGCAACAACAGCCAGGTGAGACACACACACACACACACACACACACACACACACACACACACACTGTAACACTTCAACAGTTTTGATTTGTCAGTCACGTGTCTCTCCTCACACGTCCACGTTAAAACACATCAGACAAACAGTCATGGTCCCACGACAACCTGTTTTCACTTCACAACAAAGAGTCAACGCAGAGAGTTCACTGGACTTGATGGTTTAATTTTAGTCCTGACCGGCAGGATGAGTTGTGGGACTTGTGTCTCCAATCAGTCCAGTTCTCCACAAGTGGACTCCAGTGAGGTTCTAGACTGATGTCAAGGCTCACTAAAGAAAACAGGAAGCAGCTGAGAGATAGATGAGAGATTTTAGTTTCCATTTTTATTACCTAACATTTGTGAAAACATGTTTTCACTTTGTTATCTTGGATTATTGAGAGTAGATCAAAGGGCAAACATGGCAACCTCACAACATGTTGTGTTCAGGTGTACTACTGCCGGTCCCTGGCCATCGCCTACATCGAACACGACTGCCTCCGGAGGTTCCATGAGCAGACGACAGATGAGGACACACCAGCTGGTCTCAGACCAGTGCTCAGGAAGCTGTGTGCCCTGTATGGTCTGTGGAGCCTCAGCAGCCACATGGCCACACTGTACCAGGGTCTGTACTGTTCTCTGTATGATACACACAGGTGTAGAGCACTCAGGCTTTGTGCTGGTATTTGTAACATTACACTGGTTCTTTCCAGGTAATTACCTGAGTGGGCGGGAACCTGCGGAGCTGGTCCAGATGTCCATTCTCTCTCTCTGCTCACAGGTACAGGAACATCTGTCTCTGTCCTCACATCTGTCTCAGTCTCAGTCCATGTCCATCTCATTTCCAAGGGTGTAGGTTTGAACAACCCCTCCAAAACAAAGAGGACATTTTAATGCTGTCAACTGAATTTACATTTAAATAAAACTATCACAGTAACAGATCAAAGATTAGAGGAAAGTAATTCACTTAAAAGAGAAAATATTTTTGCATTTTTTTCATCCATCATCAACATGTTTATATTCAGTAGATCTACCTGTGCTGCACTTCACCTTCCCCCTTGATTTCACTTTTAAAACCAGCTCCGCTTCGACCAGCTACATCAGGAAAATGCTGCTAATCCACTGATGCATCAGTATTAACGATCTAATAATCTAAGGCTGGTGACGTTAGCTAGCTATAGCAGGTTTTCATTTGAAATCACTGTGGCTGCTGCCTGGTTAGTTAATGTGTGTTTTTTTTTTTGGTGACGTGATATCTACAAAGTATAAAACCTGTTGACATGGACAACATGGAGTTATGGGTGTCATCTGAAATACGACATTCTCACCCATGCTGACGTATGACTGACTGTTGTCTGCTCACTGATCCACTCTCACCTCCTCTGTGTCCGGCAGTAAGTCTGATATTTGTACACGAGCCTCCAGATAGTCCCCGCCCATTCAGCCAGTCAAATCCTTGCATGCCTAAAGTGGTCGTCTTGGAGACGTAGCCTCTTGGAGGACACAACAGAATTATCTAATGACTTCATTCCAAATAGTGCAAACGAGTTCACCGTATGCAAACCTACGCACACGCTCATTTCCCGAACTCAAAGCAATGATTTTGAAGTAGAAACACTGGGCGGCTCTGTCCACGTTTAATTCAGTGTCTCGTACATGAATGAACCCGGATTTCATTCCAGTGCTTTCACCCACACAGCTCTGACTTGAGTGAGACTCATGAAGTCTTCAGACTGGACCATCTGAGCTTAAATCACCTGAACTGATCAGTGTTTACTTACTTATTATTACTTAATTATTTTTTTTACTTCAAGCCACAAAATGTAGTAGTTAAATGAAGTATTATGGATGTAGATAATGGCAGTCAGCCTGTGCTTGTTTATTAGTGAGACTATCTTGTGGTATCCGCTCCCTCCTTGTGTCCGTCCACACGGTCTCTCTGTCTTCATGAAGCTGAGTGATGCAGCGGTTCATCTGATCCGTCTCTGTCTCCGTCTGTTCTCCCGCAGCTAAAAGATGATGCTGTCTCACTGGTGGATGTTCTTGCACCCACTGACTTCATGCTCAACTCACCTGTTGGCTATGCTGATGGACAGGTGAGGACACACAAAACTTTCATTCAATTCAAGAAACTTTATTTGTCCCCAGGGGGCAATTTAAAGGGCACAAAGAGTAGACATTAAAAAACACACAAAATACACACGACCAGTGCAAGATGAACTGAACTCTTCTTTTCTTTAGGTTCTTTGAGTAAAAACTGAGGGTGGGAAAGAAGCTCCATCTTTTAGCCTCATAAAACTACATGGCCATGAATGAGCTATAGCTGTAGCTGTTCCCCAGGTCACTGGCTGGATCCTGAATAACAGACTGGATCCACTTAAAACCTTCTCTGTGACTCTCCCTGTTTGTTCTCAGCTGTACAAGAACCTGTGGTCGACGGTGATGCAGGGCAGCCAGGTGCTGGACCGGCCCTCCTGGTGGAAAGAGTTCTGCTCAGACAAACCTGCGGTTGGATCCCTGCGTCCAAAACTCTAGAACGCAGAATCTCTGCAGGAGAACCAGGATCCGGGTCCACAGTCTCTGCATCACGTCAGAAACTGAGCGAACACATGAAAATACCACTTCCATGTGTTCACTACTTTTTGCCAAAACAGTGTCACACTACAGAATGGTGATTGTTCTTAGTTGTTAAACCCTGTCATGTGTTTATTATAAAGGGACTAATAACACACCTGCACACAATCAAGAAGCTTAGCATATTTAGCTAATTAGCTTGTTGCCATGTGCTGATGAGCAGCTTAGAAACTCTGTTCAGTTTAGAGCTGAAACTATTAATCAATTAGTTGATCACTCAATTGACAGAATACTAATCAGCAACTATTTTTATTATCAATTAATCGATTACGTCATTTTTCAAGGAGAAGTTTCAGCTGCACACATGACTGGCTCAAAAATAATTTTCTGATGTGGCCTCTGTAGACCTTTTTTAATGTTTATCTGATGTAACAGAGTCATATCAGATGGTTGTCACCCTTGTAGTTTTACAGCTGGTTCTTTTGTAATGATTGTGTATGTGAAGAAGAGCCTGCAGCTCTGACTGTAGTTACTACACCAACATGACCTCACAGAGACATTTCTGATCCTCAAACACTTTGATTCTTCCTTCCAGTGATAAACACACACTAAGCCCTTGATTTCAGCTGTAATGTGTGTCAGTCACTGACAGTCAGGATCCTTTTTTTATTCTTCATAATCAATAATGTTGTTTTACAGCAGCAGGGACTCGGAAAAGTAATAAAGCATTTCCTTGATTTCATTTTTTTTTACCAGGCTTGAGAAATAGGAATTTGAAATAAATGAATATATGAATATGAATATAAATCTTTAAATAAACAATTAATTCATCAATAAATACTTCAGATATAAAAATGGATTTACATAAACAGCATAAAACTCATTAAATAAACCATTTATAAATATATTTATTAATTCACGAATAAATTGTAGAATTTGAAAAACTGTGAAAAGGCATTTTGAAAATGGGAATAAATTCCTGGATTCCATCTTTAATTTCCATTTCCTTTTTCCAGCTCTTTCCTTTCATTTAGCTTCTCCTTTTAGCCTCTCTGGTAAAACCCACTGGTTAGCTCTCCAACCAATCAGAGAGCTTATTACATCCCGCGGCCATTTTAAAATCTGACGTATTTATTGATGGATTAATTGTTCATTTATGAATTCTTTTCACAATTCCTAATGCCTATTAAAATATGAAATTAAGGAAATGCTGTATTACTTTTCCTGTGACATCCCTGGTCCTCTACAGGGAGATGTGGGTAAGACATCAGCTCCTCCACTGTGTGGTGCTGAAGTTACACACCTGAACACTGGGACACAAATTGTTCTTGTAACATGAATGTGTGTGTGTGTATTTCTCAGTCTGACCCTGCCGTTGATTTATTGTTTGCACAATTTTTATGTACACATTCACATTTTTTTTTTTTTTTTTAACTTTTTTTGTTTTTTTTTCACAGGTACATTTATACAAACACACACTCTAATCTTATACCTTCTTCAGCCTGTATCAGGGAATCTGAAGAGAAAGTGTGATTTTTAGATGACGAATGTGAAATGTATCATAATAGATGTAGTTTAATGACTCTGAAAATTGTGTTTTACTGTAGGTGATGTACAGTTATCAAACACTGGGTGAATGACATGTTAAATGATGCTGCAGAGGCAGTTTCATCAGAGTGCTGTGGCCTCAGTGGTCCATCAATAATCCCCGTTTATCATCTCCACTAGTCCCACTGCTAGTTACTAATTATCCGAACATTTGTAAGATTTGTGTAAAGAATGATCATACGTATTGAAAGGCGGTGTCTTGATGCAGTTATAATACACATATTAAATAGATTTACTTATATAACTACTTTAATAATAATAGTAATTATTTTAAAGCCATGTACACAATGTGTGATTCTGGGCTGTCCCAAACCATGACGACCAACCAAACAGAAACGTGGTGATATCTTTGGTCATGGTGGTTCTACATCACGCTGTGAGAGAGGTTCAAAGATAGTCAGTGTCAGAAAGGATGACCGTCTCACAATGTGACTGTTGAATGTAGCATGAAATGACAGTTGCATATATTTATATCCACACTCTCCTCCTCCTCTTCTTCAGATATTTTTCCATACACATAAAAACCACCAAGAGCGTGATTCTTGCTCAGCTTCAGCGCACTGATGACCTTTTTCACCACAGTGTCACAGCAGTTTCACCAATGATGTAACCAAGACCATACAGCTTTAAAGTCATCAGCTAATGCAACATCACCACATAAACAGGAGGAAGCTGCCAGATGTGCTTGTATTCAGTATTAAAATTAATTGGAATAATTCTGTTAAAAAGCTCAATATTCATGTTTTGAGTCTGTCAATCACAGGCAGAGAAAAGGTTAGCTGGTTCATTCTTTGGTTAGGACTTCATAACTGGGACAAAAGGCCTGGAGCTTCCATAGGTGCAGTCAGAGTTGAATTAACCAAACACATTTAGATTAATAGTGGATGAGACCAAAAATCACTGCCCTAGGCCTTTTTATATAACTCATACAACTGACTTTACATGTATAATTGAGGGCGTGGCCACTTTGAGTGACTGGTGGGTTCTATCACAGTTGGCTAGCTCCTCAGTGTCTAGCTGCTAGCTGTCTGCTCAGCGTCAACTCAGCTAATTCAAGTCAATAGGTGCATTTCTATTAATGCACAATTTGAAACTGTGAACTTAAAAAAGAGTAATGAAAACACGTGAATTTTCGAAAAACTCAAATGTCACAAAAGAATTAATCGGCTCACATAAGGTGTTTTACAGAATATTCGACAAAGTAATATTTTGCAAAATTGAAATGGAAATACTTTTTTCACATTCAAGTCGTGGCTCCTGTCATATCAGGCCCCAGGGACCTAGTTCCAACAGAGAGTCAGACTGCTGGAAATCTGTTGTCATGTTTAATTAGAATGATATCATTAGAGGAGAAAACCCAGCTTTATTCACATAGCATCACTCAATGGAAACACAGACCATTCACTATTGTGTTTTGTTGACTTTTCTGGAAAAATCGCTTCTATTTTGTGCAAAACTGCACTGGAAAGCAGGCTGATGAAGTGGTCTCTCAGCAGAACATGAAGAAGTCTGAGTGAGCGAGTGAAATTCTGTTCTTCTTGTATTATTTTATTTATGTTAGCACTAGCACTAGCAGATATCAGTGTCTGCACTAGTCATACCTGTCTTGTTAGTTGAGCTTGTTAACTAGCTAATTAGCCAGCAAATGAATTAGCCTTGGGTTAGCCTTCGGGCAAGAGGCCCACCTGTGCTCATGGTGCTAACAAGAGTGTATGCTTGCTACAGTTACTAAACTGGCAGTCCACCCATGCCCCACCTCTTTACCTATTTTTGGATCAGCTGGGAGTTAGGGGCAGAGTCAGGTACTGTCAAGATGGCGATAGTGAAACAGCTCACTCTGAGCTTCACAACCGCTTTCCAGAAGCCTATGGGTCAAGACTAGAGTTATTACATGGGGTTTCCCTTCTTCTGTCCAGGGATTTAAGCAGCAGATCAGGACTTCAGTCTGTCAGTCTGTCAGTCTGTAATGGACTCTACATGACAATATTCACAACCTGGAACACTTTAATGAAAAACCCTATGATTCTTTTGATTTGTGGACTCTTACGGACTAAAAGAATATAAATAATGGGGAACAGACAGACGACTTCAAACTTCCTCTTCAGAGGTAGGGAGTCACCACCGCTTCTTCTCTAGCTGGTTTAGGTTAAATCTGAATTAATTACACTGTTGGACTGTAGCCTTTCTTCTCATATAATATTAAGTACTTTATTTATGGTTCTCATGTTGCTTATAACTAACACCTCTGCCTCTTTTACACGAATGCACTCGAACCAGTTGATAACCATCTTCATTGAACAGGTTATCCAGAACGGAAAATGTTAGGTTCAGTTTAGCCAGATAACAGAAAGGTATCCTGGGTATGTTGAACTTGCCTCTAAGTACAGGCCTCTGGGTAGGTGACCAGTGTGTTTACAGTGTGTACAAGTGCTTATAAGTACATATATATGGTGGCTCTTGTAGAATGGTTTAATGAGCCATTGTGTTGCTGGAAGGCTCCATGTTGTTCTTCGGGGGTAGGAAGTGAGAACCTATCCTTGTAAAAAGATCGAGCAGGTCCTCTCCATCCTTTTCCTCCATTGTACCCTAGAGAGCCTTCTCTCACCAGGAGGGAGGTAGTTGAGAAATGATGTCATCTAATGTCTACATCAGCTGAGTCATTTCCATGGATGCAGACTAAATGAGAGCCTTTGACAGCCTCACTGGCACATCATGGTCTACTGATCCTTTCACCCAGATCCATCCAGCTGCTGACCATTCAGCCTCAGCCTTGGACCTCACTTTCCCCTTCACATGGTTCAATAATTTGCTCCCAGAATGCAGTGCACTCTAGCATCAATGGCTTTTTCATTTATAAAGTTATATTCATAAACAAAGCCAGAAGATCTAGACCTAGAAGATCAGAGACACCTGATACTGGATCCTCTATTTCCCATAATGACAATAATAATTATAATAGAGCTTCTTTCAAACTCCTCACCTCCAGTTTATAACACAGGCTAACAAAGTCTCCAATCCCAAACCAAGTGAACCCTGATGACTTCAGTATGACATCATACATCTTTACTTCTTCAGATGTGACAGAGCGCCTCCGGAGCCTCACAGGACATCATAAAAATGTTTTCACAGGCTGAGTGATGGAGCATCAGGTGACTGACTTTCATGTCCAGAACTGTTGGAGTATCCCTTCAAAAGATCAGGATGGCATGCCTAGGTTATGTAATCCATCACATCAAATAAATGATGAATATAATCATAGAAAAAACAGAGTATTTCTCATAGTCATACAACAAAAAGCTCAGACTGCTTTGAAAAGTCTTAGAATGTCTAGAGCGGTACATTCAGGATGTATATGTTCGTTGTTTGCCCTATATTAAAATATAAGTACCATTCCAGTGGAAGTGCCAGCATTTCCTTTACCATGTACTCAGCCACGTCCGTGCACCCTACAGAGTTACTTACTTTGACAGCTGTGCGCGCTGCCACTGTTTTCCTCCTCACTGTAAAATATGGTTACTATTTTTTTTATTTTTTTTTTTAATAGCTTATCATGTTAATATGTTATCCTGCTTTAACACTTGGATTTCTCATCTGGAATCAATAAACATGTATATCATTTCACTGATAAAAATATAGAAAGCAGACTGACTGCCATAGTGTCTCACTAGCTTATTTTATTTATTATATTTCATTTATTTTACTCACAAGTTTCAACAATTCCTTATGACAATTAATTATTTTCCACCATATAATTAATTCAGTTCATCATGTAAACCCAATATTAATACACACTCCTCCTTATGGAAAACAGTGATTAAAGCCAAACTATCACCACTGTAAGTAACTGGAGACAAAACTTTTATTTTTACTTCAAGTAGATCATAAACCTTGAATATAAAAACGACTCATTGAACTTGGTTGAGAAATATAAACGTTATAGAGATTTTTATCCAGAAAAACACAGCTCCTGAATTTATTCCTGTTTGTTTACAGACCAGTCTTGCCTGGTCCAATATGGCGGCAATGTTGACATATCGCAGCAACAGGCTGAAGCGACCAATATGGTGTCTACGTATATATGTCTGCAGAAGCCCCCACAGCTGCATGTGTTTGTTTAGACAGTGGCAGGTGAATAAACCAATCACATTTTGATTTTTTATGGTGGAAGACTATCACTCACAGTTCGCCACTGATGTATATACAGCAAATATTTTGTTGTTATTCTCTAAATATATCCTGCTGAGATGAACTGTGGGAATATATTTGCTCTACATTCATACTGGAACAGTTGAAGGATATGATCTGAGAACCAGTTTCCTCCTCAAATGTATTGATGTCCATACAAGAAAATTTTGTACAAATATCCAACTTACCAAGTGCAATGAAAATACTTTCATATTCAACTTAAAGAATTACTACAGATTATTGTATGTAGCCCTAGAATGACTGACAGAAAACGGTAATGGGAAATGACTGAGATCCTTTATTTAAGTAAAGCTATCAGTACCACAATAATATAATACTGCTTTCAGACTTTTATGTAAATAAAATATAAGTATTTAAAGTGGAATGTAGTGAAATGTCAGAGGTACATGTACTCATGGAGGTTTTCACTGTTCCATTAGAACTAATGTGTTTTACAGTAAATATCTTATTCTCCACATACTGCTGGTGTTCAACCCTTCACTTGGTCAGAGCCAGGCTACTGACCCAGACTTTATGCTAAGCTAGGCTAACCAAGTCCTCACTCCAGACTCTTTACTTTAAAGAATAGAAATATAGTTATCCACCGTCTTTCATGAGTGAGCTCTGGGATACCAAACTCATGTCTGTGTGTTGAGGACAGAGCTGGAGTCAAGACAAGGTTAGCTTAGCTTAGCATAAAAGCAGGGGAAACAACTAAATACACCAACACCTCTGAAGCTCACTGACTACCATGTTGCATCTGGTTTGTTTAATTTGTACCAATGACTGTTTATAAAGATGGACGACACTGGTGACGTCATTTGAAGCCAGAGTCTGTGCAGTAGTGATCGCTCTGGGATGAGGTCCCGCCCCATACACCTGCTCGACCCAATTGCGAGTCAATCACAACTGTCAATCACAACATCACACTCCTGTTTCCTTGCATCAAAAAACTAATTAAACATCAGCGACATAAGACATGTTTTCTAGTTTGGCCCATGTCCCATCTGCTAACATAGAGGGAGCCCGGTTTATGACCTATACTGTAGCCAGCCACCAGGTGGCAATCAAGATGTTTGGGCTTCACTTTTGGGGAGATGTGACGTCGTTCATCTTTATGTACAGCCAATGATTCGTACAGAAACATAAATGTAATGTTGTGGTTTTACATTTTGTGCTGGAACTGAATTGACAATCCCACCTGTACAGAGAAGCAACACCTGTGCTCACTAGCTATCTGAGATACAGCTGGATACACCTGGTCATTTCTACACTTTTGTTTCTGTGCAGGTTAAACAAGCTAGTTTTTAAAACAGTGAACTCTGGGGGTGTTGGTATGCCACTTTGGACAGAGACAGGCTAGCTTTTACCCCATGTTTGTAGTCTTTATGCTAAGCTAGGCTAGGCACGCCCTCACTCCAGCTGTGTACCTGATCTATTTACTACGAAAGCAAAGAAAGGTTGAAGAGTTGAAGAGAGTTCCATTAAGAGGAGGAAAAAAAAAAAAAAAGGAAACACAGACTCGTTGCTTGTCTTTACTTAAAATACAACAAATGAGTCAGGTTTGTTCATGTCCCCCCTCCTGGAGGTCCAAGGCATCACCTATCAAGCCATGACAAAGCAGTCACTACAAATCGAGCACAGAGAGAGATTTAATGTACAGAGAAGAAGGTTTGCATCACTGAGTGCATATTAAAATAAAATGATCTTTGCAGCCTACACATTTCTACCATCACACCAACTGGTTCAAACTCCAGCAGTGCATCTTATTTATATTTTGCATGTAACAACGTTAGTCTTGAAAATTACTACAGCTGTTAGGTTCATGTAGTGGAGTAAAAAGGACAATATTTCCCTCTGAAATGTAAAAGTATGAGGTCTCACAAAATGGAATTACTCACATAAAGTTTAACTACTTACAAACTAGTATACTAAATGTATTTTTTTTATCTCTTGACTTAACTAACCCAACCCACATTACTCTTTCAGAACACAGCCATTTCAACCTCTCAGTGTGTTAATCTTATAGTTGTTAGTCTGCTCTGAGAATAAAATATAGTCTTCATTTCAGTACCACTGTATACGAATGTACAAACGTCTTTACATGTCTTCTGTGAAATGGTTCAGCACTGAAGAAACAGAGAAAAGCGTCTCTCACATGGAACTGTATGATTGTTTCTGGACATCGAGATGAGCGACAAGAACATTTGTTTCCACTGAAGTCGATGCTACTGTACAGTAGATAGGAGCATATCTATTATTGCCAAAGACAACTAAAGTGCATGCTGCTTTACCCACTAACTCAATGGCTTGTACAGTAAGTCATAAAACATACAATAATATAATACTTAACCCTGTAGGAGGGTTTGCAGCACAATGTGTTAGCAGTTTATTCACCTGTATACAAAGTATACCATCATCACATGTTTTAAACAAAGTGCTATAAATAACCAAATAAAAAAACGTTCAGTGTCACATTCAACCACTGATGACATCACCTCCGACCTCAGTCTGTGTGCTACAGGGTTCTTCTCTAGAGACATTTAACTCATAGATCAGTGTTCAACTAAAACTCATGTTCAGTAATTAAAAACTGTAATTTTTTTGGAGCTAATTGACAAATCTAGTTTAAGTTTTCAGTCATGAAATTTGGCACATCTCTGAGTTCCCTTTAAACACACACTGCATCCACATCCAGTGAAGAAATACTGTGCATAAAAGTATCTGCTGAAAATACTGCGCAGTGTATCTGTTCACTATTAAGTGTGACGTAAACTCGGGCACAGAGCTCTCGGAGAGACTGCACCTGATTCGCTGGGACTGAGGGCGCTGCTGGGCCAATCTGCCAATCTTTAAAGTTTTTAATATCTAATGTTTTTGTTTTCCTCCTCATCAAACACATCCTGTGTGAAGGTGTCCCTGACCTGTGCATGTTGTTGATGTGCCCATAAAAGCTGTACAGCATCATAGACCCTTTTTCTAAAGGGTTACTTTATAAGATTAGTGCCAAGTTTTGTGTGTTATAACTAATGGCTTTGTTAATGGTTAATAAACTATTTGTACTAATTATCAGGTTGTGAAAAAAACATCCCTAAGGATCCAAAACTGTCCTCCCATTAAAATGACATATGTTGTTCAAATACTACATTTAACTGGCAAGGACCTCTACTGACTGTATGAATTATGTAGCAAAGACAGCCATTGCTATAACATTATAGGTTTTAAAATCTCAGAGGTCATGGTGGAGGATACGTTTCTTTAAACCATGACCCTTCCCTTTATTGACAAAATAGTTGTTTTTAACCCAAATTACAATCTTAAACACTAACCCAGTAGTTTTAGTGATTAAACTTCACCAAACCTTAAAGGGCCTGAATGTAAATGTTTCAGTTTAAAACCTTCAAACATGAAATAAGATTATGCAGCAGAATGTGAAGAAATAACAGTTTGGACGTCTGTGTATTGTGTTGCACAGATATCTAAACTGTCGTCATCAGTCTGACAATAAACCATAATCAGATTTAAAGGTAAGGCTGTTATTCAACAGCTGCCCTCTGCTGAGGTTAGAATTATTTCAGATAACGTCATCCTAACCTGAGGGTGAGGGTTGACCCTTGGTTGGGATTGGCCAGTGAGCCCAGACCTAGATAAAGGATGAATGGATTTTTTGATGACCACCGGGATTTGTCCTGGTGTGTTTGATTCAACAGATCTGTTTCAAAACACAAAACATATTCCTGTTCATCAGATGTGTTTCTCTGAATCTTGTGACATAAATGTCCCTTCGACTGACGTCTAAAGCGCGTTAATAAATGATTCATCAACATTAATAAACCTATTAGTTTTAAACATGACATTAAAAAGTGTTAATGCCAGACCTCTGCAGGCCTGTGTTCAGCTGTCATACAAAACCAAATAAATTTTGTTCTTATGATTATTTATATCTATAAACAAATGATTCATTAACATTAATAAAGCCATTATTACAATTTGTCACCATTTAAAAATCATACCTAATGTGAAAATGGTTAAATTCCGTTGGGCTACATGTTTGAACGTCTTCTTCTTTTCTTTCTTTACAGTATGTAAAAGTGTTTTTGGTCAAATTTAGAATGGTGGCCACTAACATTGATCTACAACATTTTTCTGGATTGATCTCAGTCTGCAGAAACTCTTTTTCAGTAAGTGAAGCACTAAACATTATAAACCACAGATGTTTCTAATAATCTCTTCACCTTTGGTGTTACAGGGAATTATTAACCAAGCTGCCAACACTTCTATGTAATGGGCAGGGCTCATTAACACGGCAAAAAAATGCAGAAACACGACTTATTGATTAATTTGCATGTTAATGCCAAATAGTTTGGAATGTCAAAATAAAAACGTCCAAAAGATGCTTTCTCTCACATGTGATGATGACTGGGTCAACTCCAAATGAACTGTTTAAAATGAAAAGTCTCATAGTAAAGTTGTAGGTCAAAGATTTCGACTGATGGAACCCAGAGGATTATTGTTAATCTGCACATGCGGGTGAAGAAGACAAGCCTCCCTTTCTTCTGACAGGGTGTAATAAAGGAACACCAAAGATGCTTTGTTTTGCATATGGTTAAGATTAATTCAGGTTTGTGGGAGAGGCAGCTGAAACTCAAAATGGCCGCTCTCATTCATTAGAACTGACCAGGCAGATTTATTGAAGCTGTGAAGACCCAAGAGGTAAAAAGAAGTTTACAGGTCAAAACTGAACCTTAAGGCCTGAGTATGCTTAAAGAAAGTACTTTGCAGCAGGTGATTATGACCCATAGTTACGTTTTGTTGCTGGGCGACATCTAGTGGTGGCAGTAATGATGACAGGAGCAAAGGGTAAAGTGACGTAGTATAAAGAGAGACAAAGTCCATGTCAGGAGGAGGTTGTGGTGGATGGATGAATATGACACAGGAGAGCGGTGTTCGGTTCCCATGTGAAACTAGCTGTTTACGTTGTTTCTATTGTCCATGACCATTCTACTGGTCATTGTTACTATTGTAACCATGACAAAAAAGATCATCTAATGTTGAGGAAGTACTTATTTTAACCCAAACCACGATCTTTCCCTAAATCGAAAGCGGCCATGACTGTTATTATGGTAGCCATGGCAACGCAGGTCTGGTACATTTGCTGTTGTAGGGGCACTTTCAGGAGACACTCCTATGGGTCGTATCCGAGGGTTGGAACAAATGATCTATAAAGTTGTTCAGGTTGGAGGAGTTGTTGTGTTATTTCTAGATGTTGTTGGACAAACTGTTGTACATACATAGCCTACTTCATTTAAAGCATACTGAGGCCTCCAGATGGATGACAAACCTAATTTGATTGGAGGATGGGAAGAAAACGCGTTTAAAAAGAAAGTGGCCAGAAATCTTAAGACCTGAGGTTAGTGGACAAATAACACATCTAATTTCTTTTGCCTGCTGTGAGGCTGAGAAGACCGGGACCATGTGGAAACGCTGCACCAGAGCACATGAGTGAACATCGCAAGTAGAAAGTTTTATTTTAAAAAAAGTAAGACGATCAATGAAAGGTTGACAGGTTTTGTGAGATATACAACTGGCCTCTGTTTGTTTCCTCAGAGTGAAGCTCTCATCAGGTTTTAGGCCATTCAAGTGTTAACATTAAGTCTTCATTCTGGCATCACACAAGCTCCAGTAGCTGTTCAGCACAATGTACAATATTTACATGGATCACATGTTATTATGACAAGACAACAAAAAATAAGTTAATGAGTATATTTAACATGACCTTGTGAAGGATTCCCTACTTGCTATGTTAGGTTAGGGTTAAACTTAACAGAGGGTGTATTTGATTGTGAGGAAAATCTCAAGCTAATTGTACAAAGTATGTTTCAAAGATTACCCAGCTAGTTAGAGTTGACTATACTAAATGGTAGCGTGTGTGTTTTGGGGTGGGGAGGGGCTACATATGTACACTTCTTCATCACTGGACAAAGGCTTTTAAAATCTTCATCTTCCTAGACATCATCTTCACACAGAGGTTATAAGATGGTTGTTGTCGTTGTGTTTAAGTTATCTCGTAGTTTTGAAATTAACAAGCTTTGTTTTCTTGTGATCACAAACTTAACACAAACCAAACTGACTTCTCATGATCATTAGTCAAAAATGGACAAAGTCCATGGTGCTCTTGTGGAAAATGGTGGATTCATATCTCAGCATTGGGAGTGAGTAGCTGCCAACATCCCAGAGTATCTTGGGGTGCTGCCTACAACTGAGGGTACGACAGAAAGCGAGATCAGCAGGTGGGTTGGTGCAACGTCAGCAGTCATGCAGGTGCTGCACCAAACTGTTGTGGTGAAGAGGGATCTTAGCACTGGATTTACCAGTTAATATACAATCCATGAATCAAAAGAACAAGATTGCAGATACATGGTTGGGGCATCAGTTCAGGGTGCCTTCTGGATGTCTCCCTTTAAAGGGTTTCTAGGCATGTCCAACTGGGAGGATACTGAATGGCAGGCCCAGAACATGCTGACGAGATTACACACCCCATTAATCCAGGGACTGTCAGGAAGATCTAGGATCGGCTAATTGTAATTAAATTTGGGCTACCTTACGTAGCCAGCTGCCACTGCGACCAGGACCAGGATAAGATGGGAATGATCTATGACCAGCTGACACAAAGTCACTATACAGTAAACCAACTTTTGCCTACTACAATAGACCTATGGTATCTCTTACACCCTGATGGACTTCCAAAAGTCCCAGTGTGTGGTGAGTGGTTTGTGTTGAGTAATTACGACTTTTTGGGATTACCAGACTGTGAGCTATGCATCAACTGACAACGGTGGGCCCTGCTTCATTACTGAATCCCGAGTTCCTGTCTTGAAGTGGGTTCCCAATATATAGTTTAATTGCAATGGCCATGTCTTACTCCAGCATAGGAATACCATGCACAATGCATGGTAAGTGGGAGGATCGAGGTGGGCAGTGGGGGGGGTCAGATCCTCTTTGATATCGAGGACCATGTCAGGATCATGAGAACACAGTTTGGGTTATGCTCTGCCAAGATAAGAAAATAATGATCAAGTGAAAACAGCTCGTATAAATAATTGCACCCATGGCCTCTCCAACCTTGCATATTTTCACCTTCACTCTAGGCAGCAAGTAATAGGGCATCACTTTAGATGAGTGGTGACTTTCTTTGGTTAGAAACAATAGGGTAACAATGGCCTCCTCTTTAGTTACACTCCCTGGAATAAGTCGAGGATTGTGGCCAGACAAAAAATTAATCATTAAAAGAAAGATGTCGGTTTAATAATTTATTTCCCTTGTGTAAAACTTTTAAAGACTGACTCATAATTGATCTTTCTTCAAAGAAAATAGGCCCAGTCATCCTCACTCCTAGAAAATTGCATACCAGAAGAAGAAGGTGGTCAGGTCAGGATAAAAGCTGGTCAAGGCAGTGGGAAGGTCAAATAGTTCTCTACAAACTGAGGTGTTTTTTCAATAAAATATTCATGTTTGGTTCTGACTAATGGTCCCGTGGTACACACTCTATATGGACATTTAAAGGGAGAGTGTGTGTGCAGTGCTGTGGATGCTCCTATGATGTCATTTTGATGTCACAGCGTTAATTAATCATTAGAGAAGATTTAGAAACATTTTTAGATCTGCTCTGATGCCTCTATTAGAGGCTGAATACGTAGGCGATAATGGACTACAGGTAGACGTAGGAGTTCATGATTGTGAATATGGAGACATCAGTGTCTGGTATTGTGCTTATACCATGGCCACTTACCAAAGAAACAAGTCTACAGCAGTGCTAGCAGCTTCGCCAGGCTGCACTTAGGCACAGTGCTTTGAGCTAAATGCTAATCAACATTTGCTAATCAGCACTAAAAATGGGAATGTCATTAGTTTTGCAGGTATTTGGTCATAAACCAAAGTGTTAGACAAACTGAAACATTGACCTGACGATGGCACTGGATGAAAAGTCAGAGGATCACCAGTGTTATCTCAGTATATCCTGAGGGGAACATGAATGTGTCTGTTCTTAATTCTGGGCAAATCGCTGTTAAACAGAAATCTTAAAACTACTGGTTGCGCTATGAAAAGTCAGGGGATTACCAGAGTCACTAGGATTCATCCTCTGGGTACCTTGAATGTCTGCATGAAATGTCATGACGATACAGCTAATAGATTTCACCATATTTCAGTCTGGACAAAAATGGAGCACCAACACTGCCATCCCTAAAACCATGATTACTGTTAAAATGGTTGCTTCCATTTTCATCTCCAGACAATTAACAAACTAAAGGAAAAATTAAAGTTAACAATACAGAGCACCACGGCTCACTGAACTGTTTGATGGGTATGAAAGTGATGTGAATCACCTGCTACGACCTTCACAGTCTCCAGATCTCAACTCAACTGAAATGGGAGATTTTGGAGCAGTGTCTTAGACAGCGCTCTCAACCACCATCATTAGCAAAACACCAGATATTGTTTATCCCTCCAGCACTGCTCGTTGCTCCATGATAAGGAGCCCTGAAGCTGCTCTGGAGGCTCATGGTGCATCAGCACCTCACAGGTTAAACTCTCTCAGGTGTCATGATTTGCAAGGTGTGCAGAATGAGTCTATGGCCATGGTATAATGAACAATCTTCTTCTAGACTATAAACTAGAGATTAGTTTGCTCTAACATGGCTGAACCTTCTCTTAACACTGCTCTTGTATAGTCACAGAGGGAACACTATTATTTAGCCAGCTAATATTAGTGATGGTTAAATATATAACATTATATTTCTGTTAATTCTAACACAGTTATTTTCGTTCTACTCCTTCTCCCTGCGTTAGCTGAAGCTGTTAGTAAACTGCAGTAGTCTGTTAAACATTTTCAAGCATTAGCTTCTTGTTTGGCTTTATGCTAGCAATTTACACAAGTAAGCCTAGATTATACCTTACAGCTTCAGAAGTTAATCATCTCTGTTAACATTTTATTGCAGCATTTAAGTAAAACATTAAATTAGTAACTTAATAATAATAATAATGATAATAAACAAAAAAGACAAAAGCTAAGACATAACCATAACGAAGGGTAAATTGAAAAGACTGAGCATGTTCATGTCACTAACAGGCTTTGTTTGTTGTTTCTGCAGAGATTTGTTGTTGCTGTTCTAAAGTCATGCTAGTTAACAGATGCACCCATCAGCGTTAGAGTGATGGCATCTGTAAATTACCCCTATTTGATCCTGAACTATTCCTTTTCATTCTAACTTCGACACAACCTGTCTGTGTAGTTTTAATAAAGTGCCCTCAGAGTTGTGCAGATTTTAGTAATCCAACTCAGCTTGTGTACATATTTAGAAGTTTCATATTTACAGAAAGAACTGAGATGAAAGATTTGAGATGCCCTGAGGGTACTTCATTATTTCCCTCAGAGAATATCATTTGCATGTTGACTGTTTTAGGGTTTTATGTTTCAGTACTGCTACCGTGTGAGAAAGCTTCCCCAGGCTCATCACTCTAGTCACACCTTTCCATGTCATGAGACATGGGGGTGAACATAAAATCAAAAACACCTGCAATCAACTTCAAATTCACGCTAAGCTAATAAGATGATGATTCAACTCAGTGGTCATTTTTGAGGCTATAGTTTGTAGCGTTGTTGTATTGGACAGCAACTGCAATTTGCACTGTCCACCTGTTGCAGACCACTGTGACAAGTTAACCCAGTGCCCTGGGCATCTATTCAGCTGGGTTTGACTGCCTTTAGGCTCCTTCCAGATAAGGCCAATTTTTTTCACAATCCAATTGTCAACATTGGGTTTAAGTATATTTCCCATGGGTTCAATTTGGATCCAGTCCAAAATTTTTGACCCATGAAAACCTCAACCAAAACTTGTTTTATACTATTAAGTCCCCTATCTTTGTATATAGTGGGGGCACAAAATATTAGTAACTACAAAACTACAGCCTTAAAAATGGTACTTAAATGAATTAATGGTTGTATCAACACATTGAATTTAGACCTGTTGTAGCTGATTACATGATGTGTTTGTGATTTTATGTCCGTGCTGTGTATTTGTTATTCGAACGCACTGCTTTCTTAGAAGTTTTGTTTTGTAGAAACGACATTTTGTTTGCTTGGTTTCTGTCTCAGTACAGAGGGTTGTGTTTTTCTGTTAAGTGTAATTGAGTTGTGTCCATTCATTGTTGTCTAGACCCTTGTCTTTCTTCCTTTCTGGTTTCTTCATCTTCCATTCCCCTCCATCCACCTTCTGTAACTAGGCGACGTCTGACTCGACCACGCACTGCTCGGTGTACTCCTTCACCAGCTCCACGCTCAAGGTGTTGCGGCAGAATTCGACCATGGGCTTCCAGAGCGGTGGGTCCAGGAACATCTGGCACATCACATGACCCTTCAGGGTGGCGGTGTGGCGCTGCAGGTGGCACAAGAACTGCTGCCGAACCAGGTCAAGCTCTTTACCGAACATGTCAATATTCAGGTAATACCTGGTTCAAAAACAGTGTGTCAGATGACTGAGTTAAAAGAATGAAAAGATACTATGGTAGACAGCAGTGCATGCCACTATACTGTTGTACACTTGCTTCTGGACAGTAAGTGTGCCTGACTTAACTAGAAACATCTGCTTGGCATTATGAGTAAGTAAAGAAGGGACACTTACCAGTCATCTCCAATGGGCACCCTGAAAGGGAAGGTACAGAGGCTGGCCACGGTAGGGTTGGACCCATCATCCACCATCCAGTCAATGTCCTTCTTCAGCAGGATGGCCATGTTACTGGGCAACGGCTTGAATGGCTGCCAGTCTTGAATGATGGTAGAATTAGGAAGGACCCCCTGCATCAGATCAGTGGTCAGATACAGCCGGTGGATAGCTGTATGGTCGAGACGCACAGGAGTAGAGTTAGAGGAAGGGGTGGACACAGAGGATTGGATGTCTCCACCCAGACCAAGCTCAGACAGACGGAGCTTGAGATCTTCAGCTCTGAAGCGCACCAGCAGAATACCCTGTCAAAGAAAGCCAACATGTGAACTGACAAAGAACTACAAGAGTAAACACACTGACTAAAAGCATCATAACAGAAATTTGAATGAAGCATGTTGGTCATTACCAACAAGCACAGCTCAAGACAAAGACAGAGGTTTTATTGTTATTTTTTTTTTTACCTGCTTGGTTATAATGCGGTACTTCTGGAAGTCCTTGGGTCCAAGCTGATCATCACGGGTCAGGCGGGTTACTTTAACCTCTGGGAACTTGGATTTCACCAGTTCGGAGCAAAATCGCAGCAGAACTCCTGCCACACCTTTGCCCCTTTCTTGAGGGGCAACGCGGAGACCTTCCACCAGCATGGTCTCCCCACCATCAATCACACACACTGACTCCAGAGCAATCTGTCAATCATCACAGAAGAAGAAGGAAGACAAAAAATGACAAACGATCACACTGACATTGTCCTTTTTAGAACTTTACACCATTCCTATAGCTCAAGCAGAGCAACATGACCAAAAAAGAAAAAAGAAAAACAATTTCTCTCTGCTGTTTGGGAGATTTGGAAAACAAGGACACATCAGTTGGAACATTGAGCATGAGCCTCCTACATCTATCCGTCTAGCCACTTTTTTAAAAAACCTGAAATATCACACAAGAATTCAGACCTTTAACTCAGTATTTACTTGAAAGACCTCTGGCAGTGAATACAGCCCCCAGTCTTAGGGTATGCTGTGACAACCTTTGGACTCTGGATCTTCTCTGCAGATCCTCTCAGACTCTGTCAGGTTGGATGGGGACGTCAGTGGACAGACATGTTCGGGTCCAGAAATGTTGGATTTGGTTCAGGCTCAGGACTCTGGCTTGTCTACTCAGGGACATTCACAGAGTCCTTTCTAAGCCTCTCCTGTGTTGTCTTGGCTGTGTGAACCTTCAGCCCAGTCTGAGGTCCTGAGCTCTGGACCAGGTTTTCATTAAAGATCTCTCTGTACTTTACTCCGTTCAGCTTTCCCTCAGCCCAACCAGTCTCCTTGTCCCCCCCATTGCCTGATGCTGCACTGTTGGGATGGCGTTGTTCACATGATGAGCAGTGACATGACTCTTAGAACTGAGACCAAACAGTTCAGTCCTGGTCTCATCAGACCAGAGAGTCTGGTTTCTCTCAGTCTCAGAGTGCTTTAGCTGCTTTTATACAAACTGACCCTGAGGAGAGGCTTCGTCTGGACTCTGAGATAAAACCCAGATCAGTGGAGAGCTGCAGTGATGGTTGTTCTTCTGGAAGTTTCTCCATCTCCACACAGGATCTCTGGAGCTCAGAGTGACCATCAGGTTCTTGGTCTCCTCTCTTACCACAAACCTCCCCCCTGATGTCTCAGTTAGTCCAGGTCCAGCTCTAGAAGAGTCCTCGTGGTTCCAGACCACTGTTCTTCAATAAAGGAGAAATGCTTTTGATCCTCGACACAATCCTGTCTCTGAGCTCTTCAGCAGTTCCTTCTTCCTCATGGTTTCTGCTCTGATCTTCATTGTCAGCTGTGAGACCTGATATAGACAGGTGTGTGTCTTTACACATCATGTCTGAAAGCCGAGTTTACCACAGGTGGACTCCAGTCAAAGTGTATAAGCATCTCAGAGATGATGCAGAGAAACGGAGGAACCTGAGCTAAATTTGCACAGTCAAAGCAAAGGGTCAGTCAATGAGGAATCGCCAACTGTCGACTGGCCAACCAATGGTGTAATCTTATCACTCAGTCACTCAGTGACATCTCATGTTTATAGGGCTGGTCCCGTTATTGCTGTCCAGCCAGAAAGTAAAAGTCTGAATACTTCCTGAATGCGCTGTACCTTGGGATACCACAGGAGGAGCTGGAGGACATGGCTGTAGAGGACACCTGGGCCAAACCTGCTGCCACTGCACGCCTCATACAGCTTTCCAAAAAACTTAAAAAAAACAAATTTCATCTGAACACTTCAAACTCAAACACAGAAAGTAGGTTCGTTAAATCGCTGTAGTAGTTAACTTCATAAAAATTACCAGTTGACTTAAAGGCTCCATGAGTAGTGTGAGGGATTACAATTTTAAATTAAACAATTAAATTCAAAATTAAAATAGGTAAAAAGAGTTTTATCTCCCCTGATCATGCATACTGGTTTGTTTACATCAGTGTGTGGCGGTGGCTTCCATTCAGCTCATATATAAAGATCAGGATTTTCATACTGTTCATTGGACTTACCACTTTTCCCTGTTTGCGGGCCAGTATGACTGTGCGGTTGGTCTCCTGCAGCCAGTTGGTGTACCTAGTGGGCAAGTAGTCAAGGCCTCCATAGATGTCCTGGCTCATAGCCATGATCTCGTCGAAGTCCTCCTCAGTGGCCACAGCGAACTGTAGGCCTGCCTGGGACAGGGACTCTGGGAGCTGGGGCATAGTCAGGCTGGTGTCAATCTTCATCTCGACACAACTGATGAGATACAAAGTGGAGGAGAGGTTATTGTGGATGGTATTTATCAAGTGTTTCAGAGCAGGATGTCATTCTCAACCAGTCAAAGATGACCAGTAGAAAGTGACACCTGACTGGTCCCAGTATAAAAGCACTTTCTTAAATCAGGACTTAGGAGAACTCAGGAGCCGTCCTAACCTGGGAGATCCTGACAGGTTCTGGGTGGTGTAGAAAAACAGAATGTCCATCTTTTGATTGGAGGCAACAACAAGCTTCAGAGATATGTCTTCTTGGATAACAGCTGTTTGTATCTGATGTTGTTCATGATGTAATCACTCCAACAACAAAAAAACAACTCTGTCCACTCCACACAAGATGAACATCTTCATCAAATATATCACAGTCAAACATTCCTCTGCCAATTAAAGTGAGATAATGATATAAAGAATAATCGTATTAGTGGCTCTAGGCATAAAGGAAAAAACACAAAGTACATCCCTACCAATTGTCAGTCACAACATCAGCAGCAACAACACACTCATCACAGCAGCCTACACTACCTGCTCTGTATTAGAGGCTGAGGGATGGAAGACACTGAGAAGTCAGGACTGAGACTTGGGTGAGAGTTTGGGAGGAATCTGTTTTTGACGTCCAACGTAAATTTAGAAAATCATTTCACAAATGACAAATAACAGACTAATGACATTGAATCTAGGAGCTTCAGCATGAACCCATCAGTAAGCTTTGTAATAGTCAACATTTACTTGGAACAGCACCACACGATCTATGACATCATCTCCCTCTGAACTACCACAACTACTGACTAACACACTCTGAAACATAGTCCCAAAGCACTGACAAAAGGGGAACCAAACACATGACTGCTGGGACAGATAAGTGCCAGGTAGATGAAGTAGATACTTGGAAAGGTGGATGAATGGACCAGAGGAGCCAAAAACAATAACACAGGTTGAAGAAAAAGAAACAGACAGAAAGATGACAACAGACACAGGAAGTGAAGACTGGAACCTTTTTTGATCACTATGTCTTTTCCCATAAATCCTGTAAATCCATACCCTCACCCCCCCCTAATCTGTACACTAATACTCCCTGATACCCACTCCATTACAAGCATGGGTATTTGTCCATAGCTTAGCTAAGACTCCACAGAATTAAATACACAAGATGTAATGGAGAAATATAGGAACAGAACTGTTTCATCACAAGGTTATGAGTTGCCATGTTGCCCAGATTACTGCTACTGTACTCAGATGGGGTCATTGGATTGTTCTGGCAATAGTATCATGTACTGGTAACATAATTTTTGCCAGTATCATTAGAGCGAACAGGTGCCAGGTGTTCCTAGTCTCAGGAAAACAAAAACAAGAGGCTCTTAAGAATTTTGCATTTAATTAGGTTCAAATACATAAACACATGGTGCAGTGTGGCGTGATCAAACACAATAAAACAAGCGTGTGCAAAAAGAAATCATGCAACATATGAATCCATACAAAACAGGAGTGATACAATATGATAAAATATAACAAAATATAAGTATATGATAACATAGAGTAACATATGGCTAGGGCCAGGTATTGAATATTAATAGTTTTTGAATTGTGTTCATAGTTTCAAAAGCTGTCTAGTTGCACCTACTGATCAGATATTTCTCTTTGCAAATGTTCCCTGTTTTCCCGCTTTTTCTTACAGTCCTTGTCCATCGTCAAACATCAACTCCATCTACAGCTAATGTCCAGGAGCTTCTTCTCCAGGAGGGAATAACATAAGATATTCACCTCAACTGGACCCTGTCCCAGGCAGGCCTACAGCCAAAGGTCTGCAGTAATACACTGATGACAAATTCAAACAATACCCGGCCCCAACTATGGGTGGCACTATGTGGTCAATACTTGTCAATAAAAGTATGATAACCAGGAGACCAACAGAGTCTGACTTCTCATGGCTACTGAAGCAATACAATTGAAAGTTCCACAGCCACCAGGCTGAACAAACAGTATGTGTCAGTACATGAAGGAAATGACCGAAGCACCAGATAACAACTAACACAACAGTCACTTAGGGCTGTAAGAACAAGTACACAAATCTGAGTACTGCAAGGACTGACAACATGAGGTCAACACAACAGAAATCCATCCCTGAATACCTGGCACTCTAGAGGACATGGTCTTGTCTGAATCTCAATACCAGAACCATCACATATATAGGACCCACCATAGAACGTGACCATGGTCACCTCCTCGACACAGACATTTTGGTACCAGGGAAACAATTCAACAAAAAGAGTCTTGATTTATGCTCTATGAGGCATCAAGGCAACTGAAGAACAACAGTCAGCCTCCTAAGAGACCATCAAGTGTGGCTGTTCTGCATGCGCTTCAGCCTTACCATGTGGTCCCCCTCTGTGTGGACCACATCTGCCCCATTGAGGACGGATGGCTGTAAAGAGTGAGGATTAATGGAACTGAAGGGGCTGAACTAACAGATGGCCACACAGACAAAGAGGGCAGCTTTATTCTGAAGGGTTTCACAATCACATGGAGCTGTGAAGCAACAAAGACACAAGAAAGAACAGGACTGAACTGAAGTGCCGCTTCATCCAAGTCATGGAAGAAGATAGAAGAAAGACCAGTCATCACATGTCCATTTGTACAGTAAGGTGGCTAAGGTGCAACATGGCCACTGCTAACATCAAGACACGAACAGAGGTGCACTGTCAGGAGAGGCAAACCAGGCAAATGTTTGGGGCACCAAAGGGCAAATGGACCCCCAATGGCCCCTTATATTAGTACTTTTTGCAATGACAACTATAAACCCCCTTAAACCTCCCATAAAGACTCTATACAGTGCACTGCTGCTGCCCCAAACCCCCCTAAGTGGGGCCCCTGATGATGGTGCTGTAGCTGGTGTCGACCCATTGTTGGCATTTGAGGCATTCAAGGAATGTCTGTAAATTGTAGTCTCTGCCAATAGGGAGGCGGGGGTTGTTTGATGGGTTTCGATGGGCCTCTTTGCCTGGGGCCCCTCAAAGTCTAGGATCGCCACTGGACCTAAAAACTCCCAACAAATCAAGAAGAAAGGATTGCACCTCAAGTCCAGACCCCAGAGACTGTGCAACCGCAGAGAGAGGAGTGTTATCAGTGCAGCAGGTAGGGACTAAAGAAGAACAAAGGAGTGATGGGTCTAGAATATTCCACTGGCAGATAGAAGAAGTGGCTGACTACCAGGGGCAGGATAAGGCCTGGTCACCACAAAGATAATAAAGTCAAAGTTATCCCCTCCAGGCACAAGAGTGGAAGGAGAGGTTGAGAATGCTCGCACAATAACGAGTGATATCACCATCAACAAGATATGTATGAGTGGTTTGACAAATACAAGGAATGGTGATGGAAGGAGTGTTCAGGACTGTTCCCAAACAAGTAACAGAGACTCCAGATTCCAGGAACCAGGTGACGAAACTTCAGAAAACCTTAAGAACTGTAAAGGTGTTGCATGGATTCTTCACGTACCAATACTTCAGTTGAGAATTCAAGCTTGGAGAAGATGTACACGAGTCATTTGTGATACTATAAAACTGAACTGAATCATTCTAACAATGGTCTGAATACAACCTCTCATCCTCACTCCCTTCCTCTCTCATGAAACTCTCCCATTCAACATGCACTAAATTTCCAGAGGTGATGGTAGAGAAGAATCATGGTGCTGGTCTTCTGAGTCCCCTAAACTCAACAGTACCAACCCTGCAGAACCCAAAGAGCAGAGGGATCACTTTGTGGAAAATACCACAAAATACAAAAGGAGTTCCTGTCTGACCTGGCCATGGTTAAAGTAGGGGTGGGCGATCTGATGATCTTACATCGTGGACGATCTTACTTTGGTATATGATCTACTTTCAGATTAATCATACAGATTGCGTCATTAAAACATTCTATATTTAGATATTTAATTTTAAAAGTTCAGTCGCAGCTGACCAGACCATGTTAGCAGCTGGAGACAGCAGTCACTGTTCTGCTCTGCAGCCTCGAAGAACTTGGTGAAGCTCCACATGTACCTGTTCTCCATATATCACCTCATGAATGAATAAGAGCGCTGTCCAAACGAATACTCCATATGAACTAAGCAAAAAGTGAGATTGGTTGTGACAAAACTCGTAAACAGAAAACAGCATTGAGGGCGAAGAAAAGTGGCGAGCGAACAAACATCTGAAAGACACGTTAAAGTGGCAGAAAGATACGAATCACAACTTCCAGTCAGGACTTTCAGATTAAAATCACAGTAGAAATGGGATTCAGATAGTGGTTGAGATCGTCAATTGAGATTCTATCCAAAAAGAGTGTCATATGATCTTTTGGCCAGATTGCCCACCCCTAGGTCAAAATACTATTTTCCCCCCAAGTCACAAAACTCTGAGAGACAACGAGCTCAAATCCAAGTGCTGTGTGTGAGGTTGTTCACACGGAGAGGATAGATAGGTTCTCTTTTCAACAAACTGTTTCAGGCCATGACAAAAATCAAACTGATATACAATTATCTATTGTTAGAAAGCATATTAAAAGCATATCGTTTAGATCTGCTGATCCCAAAAAAGTGACAAAATAATGAAAGGTTTTGAAAAGGGCATTTATTTAAAGATCTATCATCCTTTACATGTCAAAGCACAGCTTTTACGTCCTGTCTGTGAATACATGAGACACATCTACAGGCCACTGCTATGCTACAGAAGCAAGATTAGTGCTGCTGCGGGTGGTCTCACTGAGCAGGTTCGGCAGTCAGCAAGTCAAACAGCCTGTCCACGCCCAACACATTTCTGTCATGTTTTACAGGTGTCTACACCTGCGTGCTAGTCACTTGTGATTTCAACCATAGGTGAGAGGCAAACCAGGCAGATGTTTGGAGCCCCCGAGGAAAAAGTGGCCCCTTGATGGCCCCTCATATTGGTATATTTTACAATGACAACTATAAACCACTTCAAACTCCCTAAAAGGCACTATACAGTGCACCGCTGCTGTCCCAAACCCCATAAGTGGTGAATCTGATGAGGCGTTTAGGGGACATCTATAAATTGCAGCCTCTGCCAATAGTCTGCATGTGGGGGCTTCTTGGGCTACGTCCACACTACTACATTTTGTTTTTAAAATGCATCACTTAAACTACATTTTCACCTGCCATTAACACAACTCCTGAGTTTTCAAGCCTCTAAAACAAAGAGTTTTGAAAATACTGCTGGATCGTTTGATAACTCGGGGGTTGTGTTTTATTGTGGAGGGGCAGAAACTGAGATCTTTTTGGAAACGACGATGAAGACACCCACCTCACCTGATTGGGTCTCATCAGCCTCGCCTGCCAGTGGTGGGAGCAACGTGGATAATGAATGTTACTGACCTTGTTGTTATTACTAGCGGCTGTTGTTCAGTTAGATTCTGTATTTTAATGCTACAACTGTCTTTGTTGTTCCTCATTTGTAGTATTTCTTTTTACAACTAACCAACTGCAGAGTAGAAAATCTACTTCCTGGCTCGCACATAACTTTAAAATGAAAATGTAGCAGTGTGGACGTAGCCTTAGATGGGATTCGATGGGCCTCTTTGCCTGGAGCCTGGCAGAGTCTCGGATTGCCACTGCTTTCAACATAAATGTAACTAGTTTGATGGCGTACAACAGAGAATAAAATGGACGCACATCTCTTCCTGAAAGTTATGGCAGAAACGTGTGTGGTGTAGACAGAGTGTGACTGTCAGACAAACCCCTCTACACTCTTCACAGGGATGTTCAGTGCTCCTGGATAAACACAGTGTCTATGGAGAACATCATTCTGTGTCGTCTGTTTGTTGAAGCACTGTCTTTTGACACTATCATGTCCTCTGATGTCGTCCATGTCATGGGTGAGGTGTAAAAATACCATTAAGAGAGGGGATTGGATAGGGGGTGGGGGTGCAGTCAGTCCCTGAGGGGAGTTGTTGGTTTGCAGAGGCTAACACAGAAATGCTAGACATGTTCCAATAATCTATCAATCAGCCATGTGAACTGTGAGGGTATTTGTAGTGCAAACACTGTCTGGTCACAGCAGACACACACACAGACACATGGTGGACACTGGTACTTTTCCATCATGCTTTGGTGCTGGGCTGGGAAGTCCAGTCCTGCCAATGAGAGCGGTGCTGTTTTGTTTTGGAGTTTCTATCTCCCGCTCTCTCTCTCACATACACTCATTGATTCACTCTTCCCCTGCACACTCTCACGCTCTCGCTGTCTTCCTGTCGCCGGCTGGCAGTATACTCCAAACTAAATGGAATTTGGCACGTTTGCAAAGACTGAGGAGCTGTGCCGCTGTGAGCAAATGCCAGTATATGCTCCCTGCATATCGGGGTCTGGTCACTGAATGATGCCAAGGCCACATGGGGGAGCTGTGGAGCAGGAGTGTGAAAGAATACAGGATGCACACGAAAAAACTCCATCACATGATTTCGTTGGTGAACTGACCGAGTCATGGGGAACGAGGGCGATGGTCAACAAAGTTGAGGGAATATTTTAGCTCTAAGGAAAGCATTCTGCATTTGGCTCACATGAACAGCATGAGACTACTTCAGTTACCTAAAGCTGAGAAACAGCTACACACTTGGCACAAAATGATTCCACAATGGCCACAGATAAGAGCTAAGAGTCTGTGATAGACGGATGAGGTTAATCAATATTCACATTGTGAGAAAACCTCTAAAAGGTAATTAATCTGATGATTTATTATAAAGAGCAGAACTCAGCAGGTGAAGAGAGGTCGACACACTGGCACATATTCCTCATTTAGTCTTTGTTAACACTCCAGCTGTGATTTATTTGGAGTATGCTGCCAGCTTTCCTCTTTGCCTTCCCCACACCTCCACACAGAACAGATAAGACCATCATACTGAAAATAACAGGAGCCCCTGAATAATACAAAACTCAAAGGAACACACCATGTCTTCAGTAGATTATCCTGTTGGTCAAGTGATGAGAACATGGACACCAAAATCATTCATGTCTCCTGGGTAGATCCTTGGCTCCAGTGCTTCATGCCAGTAGGCTCCATGCTGACGCAAACACATAAGCATACCACCCTGTTGTGCGATAGCAGGCTCCATGTCATTTTTCCCACGCAGCCCCGCCTATACATGAAACAAACCAGTGACACACAGGCACCAGAAAATGATTAGTTGTTCAATCTGTCCATCATCACTCTGTGCTTGTTGCCATGACAATAAGACAACTGTGCGACATTGTCACCTACGCTGGTTCTGTGTAGGGTTATTATGCTTTAAGAAAATGCTGCAAATTCACCTGCGTCTATGTATCATACTCCAAAATACTGCAGTGACCATTAACAGGCTTTTTGACTTTTGTACATTATAGTTTGAAGCATTTGCTTTAATTACCATAATTATCATACATTTTGCTGAAATTATTAACTGAAGTTCTGGCCTGTTACCAGCAGAGGACACACAGCTGACCCACAGCTCATTATTACAGCATCAAACCCAGTGTACATTTGAAAAACATATTTGTGTTTTATCTACATTTCTCAAATCCTAGAATCTGCATGATTCTTATTTATCAATGTTATCAATAAAAAGGTTGACACAATCAATTTAAAGGGGCTATTTGTAAGTTTTCAGCAGCAGCATGCAGCTACGTCTTCAGGACAGACTGGAGGCTACAGTGAGTCGCTATCGGAAAGTGACGAGATGCGCTGGATCCTAGCTGGTTAGCATGCTAACGATAAGGGCAAGAGTTAACATTGGCATTGCTTTCCACCTCTAGAGACAGAGATCTGCTGGTGAGTAAAGGAATGAAGTTTGATGCTGAACTTACGACATTTCCTCTAGACTAAACAGCTGCTAATGCTAACATAAACTATGTAGCATTAGCAGCAACTTACAAATAGCTCCTTTAACGACTTCTAGCATCTACTGTATGTCCAGATCTGAGATGAGATGGACTTGACATCACAGATACAACATTCTGCTAAACCAGAGGGCACTAGTAGGTGGTAGTAGTCCAGATTCGGACCCAGACGCCGTCCTATCTAGACCCAGACCTTCAACCTATGAATTATTGAGAATTGTTACATTTTGATGGTGCGTTTCTATTTTAAGCAGCACAGATTTTCTCGCCTATACGACACTGGTCATGTGACGCTACTCAGCCAATCATTGGACTCAAGTCAGTGAGTGAGATACACACACACGACATTGTAGAATTAAGTTTGGAAAGTGGATATAAATAATAATACGAGGGAAAGAAAGAAAAGGACATGTTAAAGTTCAGTTGTTAAGTTGTGTTGAGTTTTTGTTTATTATAAAACTGGTTGAGACAGTTGGTTAACTGGTTAACTGTTGGAGTTAACCATAAAGTACAGAAAGTCAAGCTACACTTTTTAATTCATTTTGGAAAATTATGCATTTAATAATTTTTCTAAAGCCTTCTGTTATGTCGTTATTAATACTTGATGAAATGGTAAAATAACAGAGGTATTATTATATATAAATATATATATATATAGAGAGAGAGGGTATATTATAATTCTAGCATAATTATATATATTTTATGTTATATTATCATAATTACCCACACCCCCACCCCTTGACCACTGTTCTGAACCTTCGCTTGAGGATTTTTGTCTGACTGGACCTGCTAACTGACCTTCAGACCTTCAGGACCTTCAGGTCCACACTGTCTCAGCATGTGACTGTAAATCAAGAAGACTGACTCTAACCCCTAGAACGCCCTTGTGGAATGACACACATGAGAAACTTTAACCTTCACATTGCAGAGTGTGAGGCGGACATCCATTACAGTGATATGGATGACTCCGTCTCTTGTCATCATCAAGACAGAGGTCATGGTTAATGTCAGCCTGGAGATTTACTGCTATTAACAGAGTCCCTCTCTCTCCTGGATGTGACACATCATCGTTACTAGATTTCTACTGAAGAGAAACTTACTTCATTTTAATCTTAATAAAATGAAGCTCTGCGGTCCGAATGAATGACTTCTAGATGTTCAAATTTGTACATATTGAGTCACTGACATTAACTGAGGGGATTCTATTACAAGAAAAGGATTAGCTTTAGTATATTAAATTGCATTAACTCTAACCTGTGTTTTTCATTGCACTGAATTTTTGTGATACCTATTCACATGAATAGATGCAGTTAAACCTAACCCTCATCCAAAAGAGTGTGGATATGATCATATGCCGTTAATATAAATCCCAATGACCTCAATGTACCATCTAAAGATCAATACCCTCCATGTTGATAGAGGCGTGTCAGCCAATACTGGCTCCCTCTCTGCACAGACTGTTTAATAGGTCAAAGTGTGGAGAGTCTCTGCAAATGGTGGAAATGAAATCTAATAAAGACAGATAAAATCATTCCTTCATCTAAATGACAATGTACTTCCTCTTTCAGTCGAACTCCATTTAAAAGACACAGTTTTTTTATTAAATTTTTATCTGATGATGAGAACTTTGAACCTTGTTTCCATTATTCGTCATTGTTGATGGGGGGACTATGATAGAAAAACATCTGGCTGAACGTCAGTCACTGAAATATTTCTGTATTATTTCAGTAGTTTTTTTCTTTAGTTCAGAAACATTGAACATTTTATTAAAAATATTCTGCTTTTACAAAATTGGCTCATTTGAATTTATTTCTGAATTACATATTTGAAATTCAGGTGTCAATGATTTGAAGCAGGACTGAGGAGCACTCACCCTGCTGTCATCAGTACTGTATGAACAGGAAACCGGAGCTGCTGTTTGTCTGAGAAGTGACTTTCAGATTAAATAAACCATTTGTACTTTTATTCCTGCACTTCAAATTTATGAATAAAAGCTCTGTATCATATTTATTCTGACTTGTGTATGTATACACACCGTGTATATGCTGAAATTAAAGCTGCAAACCCACCGACCCTGCCCACCCCAGCTCCTCACCCCACAACTGCGGTACGAGCATGTCAGCACGAGTCTGCCTGGGTCTTCTCTGTCTTTTCTCAGACTACATGACAGTATCAGACAGATAAAACTGACTCCACATTTAGGATGCCTCAGAAGACGCTAACACATCAGAGTTTTTCTTTACAGGGTCATGGACAGGCCAGATCCTAGAGGTCTGACTGTGGCTCCTGCAGGTCCACTGTCAATGACAAGCAGTTAGTGAGGCGTTACCATTTTGATGCTTATGTGACGTAGTTTGAGATATAACATCTCCACCTACTCTGCAGAATAATGCAGCTGTTGACCACCACCTTTAGCCAGTGGGAAAACACAGTTGGGTAGTGTGGATGAAGTATCAACAAGGTGTCGCCAACACAATCAATTTCCAACAGATCCATGTGTTGTAGTTGTGTTGTAGGTTTGTAGAATTTCAGTCTGCATCAACACACAGTGGTGTTTGGTGCAGAACGTCAGGTTTGGTGGGAGTCAGGTGACTTCAACTCACCCACGGCTCCCACATCCACTTTGAAGATCTATCCAGGCTAACAAGCTGGCTAACTGCTAGCTGCTAATTAGCCAGCTTGTTAGCTGACAGGACGGTAACTCCACACATGTCATCCATAAGAAACATTTGTCTCTATCTGTAAACCAGAGTTTTATACTCCAACTATACTCCAGCTGAGAGCTACATCCATTTTGGACTTCCTGTTTCTTCAGTACGATTAAAACTGTTTGCTGATGGTCAATGGTGCAAAAAACATATCAAAGTTGACTGGAGTTGTGTTTGTACAGATTTACCTCGGCAGCTCAACTCACTTAAGGTTTTGCAACTTCAGATGAGTTTGTTTATTTAAGAGGAACCCCAAGATGTCATCTCCTTGGTAACAGAGGATGTCACCAATGGCGATGGCTTCTTATACCGTCCTCAGGACCATAGCTGGGAGCCTCATTATAATCACAGGACTGCCCCCCACCCCCATCCCTGCAAACCCCAGGTGATAACAACGATAATGTTGATACAATTACCGCTCAAAGGTTTCAGAACACCTCCATTTTCAGTTGTAGTTTAATCTGAGTTTCTGAGATTAAAAAAAAAAGAATCACTGAATCTTCTCGTTGAACTACACTGAACGTAAATGTTTTTAAATCCCTGCAGTACAGGGTTGTCCTGATGATGATCTGAGTAACTGTTCGCACATAGGGTTTGTCAGTCATCAACCTGGAGGAATTGTTTGCATTAGGAAAAGTTAGTTTATTTATATAGAAACCATTCAGATACAAGACAAGACAAAGATCTTTACAGAGGTATGGAAATACATTAAAATAAGACATTACATTTACATTTAAAGAACAATAAAATAAGACAATTCAAAGTGTTTTTCAGAAGTGTAGAATAATTAAAAACATTTAAGATAAAACAATAAGAAGACGATAAATTAAACATTAAAAAAAATGAAAATAGAAGCAAAAACAAGAAAATAACTAGTTAAAGACTGAAAAGAGTGAGCCTCAGTTTTAAGCCCTGATTTAAATGAGCTGAAAGTTTCAGCAGATGTCAGGTGTTCAGGAAGCTGGTTGCTGCTTCACCTTGCCTGGGTTCTGATCCTGGGAACACTGAATGAACCTGTCCCAGGTGAACCTGAGGGGTCCGGATTGGGGGTTATTTGATGTGGAGTTGTATGAGGTACTTACATTATCTTTAGTTTGGTTCAATGATGGCTGCTGTTGTTTTCATTTAAAGTCTCAGTTAGAAACATAGCATCGTGAATTAATAATAAGTATCTAACTGAGGGCTGATATTAAATAAAGTTCAGTTTAGTTGTGTGACGCACAACTGGAGTCAGATTAGATAAAGTATCCTTGAGGACAAGTTGTTCATCCGGATGCTGGTTAAAGCAGGACTGACTGATACTGGAGCTTCAACAGCACTGGGTCCAGATCCTGTACGCAAGGGGT
This sequence comes from Seriola dumerili, assembly GCF_002260705.1. Taxonomy (NCBI): domain Eukaryota; kingdom Metazoa; phylum Chordata; class Actinopteri; order Carangiformes; family Carangidae; genus Seriola; species Seriola dumerili. Next base: position 2,672,247 of record NW_019174366.1, read on the forward strand.
GGGGGTGGGGTGAGGGGTGGGGGGGTGAAGGACCCAGTCGGTCCTCGATGTCAGTGTGCCCTGTAATGCAGAGAGACTGTCCTTGCTTTGTTCAGATAACAGGGAACCTTTGGTGCCACATTATATTTATCTGCAGCCTTGTTATCTCTGTCGTGCTGGGTAGAAAACAGTGATCTTCTCCTCGACTTAAAGTGTGGATTAGACACTGTGGGGTCAAACACAGGTCTTTGGTTCCGGTTTAGCCAGTAGCACATATCCAGATCTGATGTGGTGTTGGTCTCAAATTGATTCTACATGGTCTACAGCTGCTTTGTAACAAGTTTCATGTCCCTACATCTGATCGTTGTGGACCATGATGTTTTCCGTCCTCTCATGTTTGGTAGCGTTGAGCTCTCTGTGATTTTCTGTCTGGGTTTGGTCCAGCTGGATCAGAGAGAGGAGGCGTCCGGTTCCCACAAGACCGTCTGCAGCAGGACTCTGAAAAATCCCAGTTTCCAGAGGGAAAACTTTGACATTCATGCGTTTCAACTAAAGATGTTTTCGTTAGCGCCATTGTAACCGGTGATGGTTCTCTTTGGGAGAATATTTAGGAAATGAGAAAATGTAAGAAAATGTTCAGTTAAAAAGTCTGTTTTCTAAAAGAGTTTCTGGTACCTACACTTTTAGAGCTGTTTAAATGTCAATAAAAACTGAGCAAATGGAGGTGATCTAATTTTTGACCTGCGGTGTCATCAGTCAGAAAAGTCTCCACGACAACAGGCCGAACCAGCAGCATAAGAAAGACCCAGAAACATTTTATATTTTATTTCTTTATTTTTAGAGCACAGTGACTCTCACATGCACAGAGTCACACAGTTCCTCTTCCTGCTCTTCCTCCATGCCTCTGGGTTCAGTGTTGATGGGAGAAATGATGAAGAGTGAGGATGAGTCAGAGCCATTTCTCCTGGAAATAAACAAATAGGTTTTATTCTATGGATTTTAACATTTGTATTTAATTTGATTTAACTCTTAAATTCAAAATAATAATTTATTCATGTTGTTGTTACCTGATAAAGAGCTCTGGTCTCCGTCAGCTGCCATCAGAGAAACCACTCACTGAACCACTTCAGCACATGTTGCTTAATGGTTTTAATGGTTTCAAACCAGCACCTGTACAATGCAGCACTGGTCATGAATAATGTGTTAACTGAGGCAGGATGTATAATTCAGAGGAGGACAGTGTAGGCTTACCACTTACTGTCTTGTTGGCTGTAATCCTCTGATGAGGTTTTGACACAGTGTTGATACACTCAGTCAACACAACAGTAACAGTGTTGTTTTCAGTTTCTCTGTCTCCTCCTCTTCACAGTGTGTTTGTAGGTTTTCTCTTTTGTTGTGTCATTAAAATAAAATCAGATGTGACACAGACTTTATGTCTTCTCTCTGACAGATACTCAGGTCGGAAATGTTCAAAATTCTTCCTGTAAAGAACGAACAACATCATTAAGTGTATGTTAAATCCTCATCTCTAAACAGCTGAGCAGTGACCACATGTTTGTTTTTTTTTGCAGAAGTGTTATCCGTCATAAATTAACACTAGAGCTTTTTTTAGACTGACTGAAATAAAAGTCTGTTCTCTCCTTTGAAAGAAAAGGTCAGAAAGGTGCACAGCTAACGTCAGGCTAGGTGGCTAATCAGCTAATCAGCTGTAACACAGTGAACAGCTTCAGTCAATATCAGAAGACCTTTTTCTCTTCCTGTCAGTGATGAAACAAACCAACAAAAAACACTTTGACAGTGACTAAAAACATTTTAGTCTTGTTTAGTCCTTGTTTTACTCCTACACACATCTGCATTCTCTGCTTTCTGCTAATTTTTTTACTTAGTTTACTGTTTAAAGGAGCTATTTGTAAGTTTAACTATTGCTAGATAGATAGATAGATAGATAGATAGATAGATAGATAGATAGATAGATAGATACTTTATTTATCCCCTAGGGGATTTTCATGTAATTTCCCCTAGGGGATAAAAAATAACCCCATATAGTCAGTGTTAGCGTTAACAGTTGTTTACTTACTAGTCTTGTAAAGAGCTTCAACCATTGTCGCAGTTATAGTACAAGAGGTTATAATACGTCCTCTGATCAGTGCTACTTCTTAAGGCCAGCCGGGACGCCACAGTGACTCTGTAGTGGAAAGTGATGAGATGGGCCAGAGCTAGCTGGTTAGCATGCTAACTTCAGTAGAAGAAAAGAAGTGATAGAAATAGACACATTAGTGTTTGTTTCTACCTATGGCGACAACTCTTGGTGAGTGTAGGAATGAAGCTTGATGTTGAACTTATAATGTTTCTTTTAGACTGGTAAGTAAACAGCTGTTAATGCTAATGTTAGCTATGTAGCAATACCAAAACTTTTAAATAGCTCCTTTAACTAAAACTGACTGTCTTGTGAACACGAGTGTGATCTATCAGGCTCCAATCAGTCACAGTCTGAAGTGTAATTCTCTGGACTTGGAGACATCCTGATCTCAGATCACTGGTCTGATCTGGGATCAGGTTCAGGCAGATTTCTCAGCCCTGTTGATGTGCAGCAGCTCTCAGTTATTAAAACAATAAATCTTCACAAAACATGCAATATAATCAGAGCAGCTCTATTTAAAGGAATAGTTCAACATCTTATTGAGACTTACAGGAAAAGATTTATATCACTGTGACATCCTTTTAATGTGAAACTACAGCCAGTAGCTTGTTAGCTTAGCATATCACATTGACTGTTAACAGGATAAACAGCCTGGCTCTGTCCACCAGCACCTCTACAGCTCTTTAATCAACACTTTATATCTGGTTTTTTTGAATCTGTATAAATCTGTAGATTTTATGTGTCTGACTGTTTCCTGAATCCTAAACTAAGCTGCTAGCTCCTTTGGCATCAGTCTGCTCATCTAAATCCCAGAGAGAAAGTGAATTTCCCTACATTTTGAACTAAAAAAATATATACAGTATATTCCACTCTGTACAAACTGTATGTTGGTGACAAACATATTGTAATGGCCCTGATCAAAATAGTTTGTTTATATCATGTTTATGGAAACCAATAAATTATCAGACTGTCAAATATCAATATTGGTATTGGCCAAGCATCCATGGTTCCTATCAGGTGGCTACAGTCATGAATAGCTTCTTTTTTTTCATTTACATCTTAAATCAGCTGCTCACTGTAGTTTTAACAAATGTGTTTGTTGGGGACTATTTTCAGCAACAGACTAATCCACATTTGCTGTTGTACTGAGTATTTGCAGCAGAAGGACGGTTTGTCTTTGTGGGACTAAAGTAAGAGTCTTAATAAGCTAAAGTGTGTGTTCATGGTGATGAAGGAACATGTCACCCATTGTGACAAAGTTGGCAGTTGTATGACAGATGTACCGCCCCTCCCCCCAATAAGCCAATCGTCTGCTTTATAACAGCTCAACAGGAAACATATTGAGCCAATCGTGTTGCACCGACACTAGTGAAAGCAGAACATGTGTAAATACAACGTGAAGATAAAAATTGTTGAAAAACTTCAAAGTCACTAAACTTTAAAACATTTTTTTTTTTTAATCAGATTTGATGATTCTTTACATGTAGTTTTTATTTCTCTCATTTAGATGTAGCCTGGACTTGTTAGCCTGGGGACGTTGCCAAGATGGCTGCCAAGTGGTGAGACCTTCCTATAGGGACTTTGATAAGATGCACCTGGCTCTGGATACACAGGACCAGTCTGTTATGTGGCTCTGCACATGGGATCTGTTGACAGTGAAGATACTGAATGATCTAGTTACATTCCGATTCAGCTGAATCAGACGGAATTACTTTGATTACAGTGACTGATGTTTCATCCTCCTGCTCTGTTGTTTGTCCTGAATCATCATCAGGATAGAACACACAGTAAAAACACAGTTTAAAGGCCTTTTCGGTATAACTGTAGAAACCAGATCAGAGATGTGTAAACCAGGTCCTCTTAAAACCAGGTCTGCTGGTTTACATGACGTCATCTGGATTCTGACACAGGACACGTGCCTGTAGACACAGTGACTGCTCGTGACCCAAACTGCTACTGCTATATAATGAGTTGGGGGTCAGGGGGGGAGGGTGTGGGGGATGGGTGAGGATCACGTGTGTGACACCCACAGACAGCTGCAGGTGTAATATGATGAAACAGAGGAGGGGAGGAGTGAGGGGATGGCAGAGGGCTGTGTGTTTTGTGTTTAAGTGACAGTGAGCGAGGCAATGCATCACCCGACACACACACACACACACACACACACATGCACACACACACACACACACACACACACGCACATGTTATCCCCTGTTTGACTTTGCAGTGGCTCATTGAGGTAATAAAACTGCTCAGGCAGTTATTCTCCTCACATCCTCCTGGTCTCCTCCTCACCTCTCACCTCTTCCTTGCCTCCTTCTATTTTAATCTCAATCCTAATTTCCTCCTAACCTCATTCACTAACTCCTCTGAGCCTCCCCCTCCCCCCTCCTCCTCCCATCCTCCCAGCCTCTCTACCATCCCCCTCCTCCTGCTTCTCTCTCCTCCTCTCCTAAATCTGTTCCTCCCTCTTTTCTCTCTCTTGCCCCCCCTACCCCCACCCCAACCCCGCACTGCAGCACCTATACAGTCATTAATCTCCAAGGTCCTTTCAGTGCTACACACAGTTTGTGTGTGTGTGTGTGTGTGTGTGTGTGTGTGTGTGTGTGTGTGTGTATCACAATGTCACACTTAACCCTGAGAAATCACATGTGCTACTAAAGGCAGATTTATACTTTGCACATTAAAGGTGCTGTATGTAAGTTTTGCTATTGCTAGATAGCTAATGTTAGCATTAACAGCATTAACAGTTGTTTACCCGTGTTGTACGTTCAGCATCAAATTTCATTCCTTTACTCACCAACAGCTGTCTCCAGAGGTGGAAACAAACACCAATGTAAACTCTTGTCTCTATCACATCTTTTCTTCTACTAAAGTTAGCGTGCTAACCAGCTAGCCCCGATCCAGCAGGCCCATATTATCACCGTTATACCATGTCCAGTCTGAAGATGTAGCTGCTCAGAGGATGTACTATAACCTCTTGTCTTTTCATGGCTGAAGCTCTTGGCTAAACTGGTAAGTAAACAGCTGTTAATGCTAGCGTTAGCTATATAGCAAAACTTATAAATGGCACCTTTAATGTTTGCATCCTCCTGCAGGACATAAAGTTGTTTGCTGCTCAAATTCTGCACAATAAACACAGATTTGTAGCATTTCCCAAGTTGTTGTCCAGGAGCCCATTTCACTAAATCTGCAACATGCAAACTGTGATGTGGACCTTGGTTTTCTCTGATGCTAATGTTTCACATGTTTCTCAACCTTATGATCCATGCATGAGCATTTGAGAGACCAGCAGAAATGTATGTAAAACATGACGCTGCCACCATTCATCACAAAGTCCTCATTCGTCCATTACAGTTGGACACACATCTCATGTCAGTGCAGTTTGTCATCCTCTCCTGTCAGAGTCTTTTCCTCTAACTGTCTCATTCCTCAGCTCCTCATCTCCACATCACTGACACTCGTCATTCAGTCAGCTTGACAGATGATTCTGTCACTCGTCTGTTTTTTTGTGGTTAAAGATGTTTTGACCTGTTTTCACTTGTCCACTGTCAGCCCAGTGTTCACTTGAGTGACACTGGGCTGACAAACAGTAAAAGACAAACTGAATAACCTGAGGACAGCTGCTGCCTTAACAACACAAAGAGGCTGCAAACAACTCACAATGCAACACTCTCTGTAGGAGCTTGAACTTTAATGTCTAGTCCTTGAATATAATACAACCCCAATTTTTCTTATGTGTAATTCCCCAAAAACATACGCTCTTACATTCAGACTGACTGTTGCAGATCAATACAGACAAATGTGACTGTGACTTTTTCATTTATTTGTTTTGTTTTAATGTTGGTTCTCATCCTACAAACTGAGAAAAGACATGTGTCTTCTACAGCTATCAGCATTTTAATTAGGAAATAAGATAAGGTACCATTTATAAAGGCTTTGTAAGCTGTAATTAAAGGCTGTAGTAATGGTTTACTAACTGTTTATTAATGTGTTACAGATCAGTTATAAGCCACACATGGCCACAGTTCACCATCTTCTTATGGCTCCTTCCAGCAGGATAATGCTCCATGTCTCACACACTGGTCTCATCTGCATGACAGTGAGTCCAGTGAACCTCAGTGACCCCCCCCCAGTCTCCAGACCTGAATCCAGTAGAACAACTTTGGGACTTGGTGGTACAGAAGGTTGGCAGCGTGAATGAAATGATGTGATGCATCATGTCAACATGTTGCAGAGTCTCAGAGGAAAGTTTCAACATCTGGTGGATCCATGACATGAAGAGTCAGAGTTAGTGTGCGGTTCCTAATAAAGTGCTCACTGAATGTTTATCACCTGCAGATTGAGCCTTTAGCTGAAATCATGGAGGAACCCAAACTTCTTCGTATCAACAAGCTTTTTGTAATTAAGCCACTAGTTCTACACGGATACAACGCATAACAAACTGCACTGACTACAGTACAACACGTACAGAGCTGTGTGTCCGTCCTGTCTTCAAAGACCGCCAGTCATCCTGCTGGTGTTTGCATGAGACAGAGACACAGAGACGGAGACAGAGACAGGGAGACTGGACTGTGTGAGTAAATGCGTTGACAACAGTGTAAAGACCAGGATCTCAATGTTGTGTTTTCCTATTTTTTCTCTCCCTTCCATAATTAATACAATAATGCCTCCACGCTTTCAATCCCAAATACCAAACTGTCAGAAGACATCAGATCACATCCACACCTCTCTCTCGCTCGCTCACTCACTCACTCACTCTCTCTCTCTCTCTCTCTCCCACAGCTATAAGACCAAGCATGACAATAGAAAGCGTCCATGATTCACCATGGAAAAGAAAGATGCATGTAAGTAATAGTGCGAGAATGATGATGATGATGATGCCTCCTTCCATCATTATTTAAAGCAGCACTCATCAATACTTTTATATGAGCAGTGGACCTGATGACTGTGTATAATGTGACAGGAGTTGTTTGTAGTGACATGGCGGTTTCACTGTGATGTCATCAGCATCGTGTCCAGCAGCAGCAGCAGACAGATGTTAGTGACCAGCTGGTGAACAGGTGTTTATAATGCTTTATATAAAACTGGGATGTATTTGTGAAGCTGTAAGAGGCTCACGCAGTTTGATCCACTACACACTGTGTTTCTACACGTGTGTTTGCCAGATTTGGAAACGAATCATGAGCCACACTCAGAATTCAGCTTTAAATTCAGCATGTAGCTGAGTGTCTGCTAGATGTGCAAACAGGACACTACAGCTCCCAGCATCCTCCTACAGCTACAAACTGAATCGAAAGGCTTGTAATGATACCCCGACATTAATGTCACATCAGGTCCTGTTAACAACATCACTTTAGTTTAATCTAGGTCTGCACAATGAATCAAAATATAATCAAAAACTAGAGCTGAACAATATGCAAAAAAATTATACTGTGATTATTTTGGCAGACGTTGCGATTTCAGTTGGAATAGTTGTCTTTGTATTTTTTTTTTTCAATAATGATGATGTGATTTTTGTTGTTGTCTTGTACCAAACAAACATGTTCCCTTATGTCTGGAGAGTATGATTCATAGGCCGGGGCGTCTCACCAAGCACAACAATGTTGTGACACATTTTATCTTTATCAAAAAAATTGCAGCTCCTACGATTTGGATATGGCACTTGGACATGTTGTGATTTCAATTATATTTCGATTAATTGTGCAGCCCTGTGGAAATCAGGTATGGCCCAGTGCAATATTCAAATCGCAGGAGCTGCAATGTTATTGATAAAGATAAAATGTGTCACATTGTTGTGCAGTGTTAGCACCATAAGCGCCGCAGCCTACAAATCATATTCTCCAGAAATAAAGGAAGAAGACCAAACAAAAATCACATCATCATTTAAAATAATTTTTAAAATTAAATGGAAAAACAACCATTCCGACTGGAATCACAATCGCTATATCAAAATAATCACAATATGATTTTTTTGCATATCACGCAGCCCTAGTTTAATCTTAATAAAAGTAAAGCAAATAAACCCTTGAGTCTCTTACCTGTGTCTCTACACTTGTCTATAGAGATGATAAAGACGGAAACAGCTCCATTGTGATAAACTAGGTACACTTAACGTTTGTTGTCAACATTAAGAATCATCCACAAACAATCTGCCCTTGGCCCTGTCCAACCCTATCTCATAGACATGACATTCATACACAACTAATCTGCAGCAACCAGTTTAAATCATTTTCTTTTAATGTAATGAGGAAATTCATGGTTCTGTTCAGACTCTCGCAGCTCTGGATTCAGTGCAGAGAAAGATCCTGGTCTGGTTTCATAAAGAAAAGGTTCACAGTGACTTCAGACATTTAATCTAAGCCTCCATCTTTCACTGACCTGAACCAAAGAGCTGCTGTTGTCTAAACCACAGACAGCACTCTGGATGTGAACCTGGTCTCTGGATCTGTACACCTGCCATCCACCCCAACCACCATGTGCATTTTCAAATCGAGTGAGAGAAGAATTTTCCTAGAGTGCATGGAGCTATGGTTGTGGCCATGTTTCAGGATGAGAACACGTTAACCTGATTACCATGATCGTAATGTGATTCCTTCACAGGGTAGATTCATACTTCAGTTTCCTATAACTGTCACAGGATGTTTACAAAGGGCAGAAAAGAGAAAGAAAACTGACTCTTTGCATTTTAAAGGAACATATTGATAATTTTGATAATTGATAATGAGTTGTCGCTTCATTTTCATGTTATTCTGATACAAAAACGAACAATACCCGTAACTGATAAGTTTCAAATGTAGCATGAAGATCTTCATATTATGTAAAACATGTAAAATCAGATGGAGTATATTACACACATGCCGTGACTTACACTGTCACACTGTTATGTTACTGATTCTTCATGATGAGTGCCTGACAGTTGCTGCATTATGTCAGCAGGGGAAACCATGGATGCACTGGCCTCTTCATCACTCTTCAGTCTCCTACTCTAGTTTCTGTTGCCCACTACTACAACTGGCTCCCAATTCATTGACCCCACTGGCCCTTATAGCCACCCAGTCAAGAGCACTTTGAGACCAATGATAGAGTTACAGTAGAAGTAATGAGATAGGACCCACGTCTGTTAATTTCACATGAGTCTCATTTATCTACTTACATTCTCAGTATAAGGTGAGGCTGTACAGGCTATAGTCATATGTTGCAGAAACATGTGTCTAAAACAATAAGTTTAAGAGCATATTTCCTCTGTTTGTAAAGCTCAGGAGGTTCTTACATGCCACACATATGCAGGTGCGACTAGTGCTAATACTTCTACCAACACTTTAGCTAGTCCTGTGCATTATTGCCATTGTGGTGGTGGCGTGGTTTTATGGATGGCAGACTTTGTGGGCAGGACAAAATCTGTTCCAGAGTGAATTATTTCAAACTGTTGATCGGACTGACATGAATGTTCATGGTCCTCAGAGGATGAATCCTAATGATAATGATTTCCTTCTGTCCTCTCAGTTTCTGATGTAGCTTTGACATAATGCTAACATAGCAAGTTCATATGTTAACTTTAGCATGTTAAGAAACTGTATAGCCTATATTTTATGCTAAATTGTACATTTAGGGTGTTAACAACTCACATTTGGAAATTAAATGATTAATCATTTTGAAATGAATGAATTAATATACTAAATGTTGTACCTACATTAGCATGTTGACATGTTGTTCAAAGTGATGTTGACACACAAACGTTAGCATGCTAAATGCTAAATATTACATGCTAAACATTATCATGTATTAGCATGTATGTTAGCATGCTAAGTGTAGACATTATAACATGCTAATGGTAGCATAGCACAGTAACATTAGCATGCTAATGTACTAAATATTACACGCTAAATATTATCATGTATACATGTATGTTAACATGCTAAGTGTAAATACTATAAGATGCTAATGCTAGCATAGCACAGTATTAATGACCTGTCTGATCCCAGTCTGGGAGGTCCAAAAGGATCTGGTACAAATCAAGTCCTGGTGTCTGTGGCTGACTGGTTTTATAAAAAAAAAACCCAAATATCTAAATACAGAAACATCCCAGACTGCATCCATCCTGTTTGTTTTGTTTTCCAAATTAAGTACAGCAATGCATACCTTAGAGATTTGGAGCTGATAAATAGTTTTATCCTAAAAATGTACAAAGAGCATAAACCTGTTTGATTCTGCCCACCCCTGGTATTTCTGTCCCTGTTAGCGGTACAGCTCTAAGTATAGAAAAGTTGTGATTCCATTTTTAATCCTTCCAGCAAATTTGGTTTCAGTGTGTAATGAAAATTTCAGCCTCACTGGATAATAGATTTTTCATCCTGTTTTATCCAAGATGGGACTGGGTTTAGATTTCTACCCAGTGTGCTCATTTTATTTGACGACTCTTCTACAGAAAGCTATCGTCGATAGGTGGTTCAATTAAAAAAAAGTCAGTATGGGTCTGAAAAGTCCTGAAATCTAGTGAAAAGGGTGCTAAGTTAGCAGCACTGCCTGTGAACAGCCCCTGCAGAGCATAACCAATGGGGAAACTTCAACACTCGGCCGATCAAGCAGACCAATCATGTAACTTCATCACTCAGTCAGTCAGCGAAAGACGTTTGTGTTTATGCGGCTGCCCCCTCTGTTGTGGTCCAGCCTAAAATATAGACCACTTTATCAACTTGTCTTTATTCCAAATAACAGCTGTAAGCAGTGTACACTATAAATATCTAAAGGTCAGTCAGAGCCCATACAGGTCAATGGACACTGGTTATATGTGCACATGAGGACAGTCTAGTGTCAGTGCGAGATAGCTGACTGACATTAGATACTTCAGAATGCATATTTATACTAAGAGGAAGTGCCAAGTCCAACAGAATAAGTAAGTAAGTAGTGTGTTTCTGGCTGACTGGTTTAACAGGAACAAAACCTGAAGACTTGAAGATGCTGATACCTCATCGTTACTGGTAATCTATTTCTGTTCATTTGTCCAAATAAACACAAAATATGATCAAATTCAAACTAGAGCCTCAATACAAACCTGACTGACCCAAAAAATGTAGCAAAAACTAAATTTTATGAACTAGGAGTTGTCTACAGCTTGATACAATTAATAAATTAGTCAATTAATCAGTTAGTCAATCAACAGAACAACAGCAAGAATGAGACAGAGCTGCAAAATGTTTCTCCAGCAGGTCACAGTCCTAGTCTGGGATGATCTGATTCTGGACTGGGTTAAATCCCAGTGAGTAGTTTGTAAATGAGAGCGAAATTATTCCATGTAGCTGCAGACTACAATAACAGCTGATGTTGTACACTATATTCATCTGTATTTGCTCCATGTTTCCCATTCACCTTTATTAAGCTGGTTCCAGCTTTTCCAACATGAGGATTTAGTGCTTTTCTCGACACATTTGAAAACATCTAATTCGTTTTTTTTAAAAGTTATGTTGGACACTTTTCACTAGTTATTGCCATTTTGTAGACCAGGTGATCAGTCAAATAGTAATCAACAGATTAACTGAAAATAACCTTTTAAACAGCCACAGCTCTGATCTAAGGAAACGCTCAACCCTGAAACTGTGTTGATCTGAGATGATCTGAATCAGGATAAAACCCACCTGACTGGTTTATAAATATCCCAAACAACTGCAGACTGCATCCCTGTACCCTTACCTGACAGTCCTGTTATTTTTGTCCAAATGAACAGACACACAGGAGACTGTCAACACAAACCTCAAAGACACATCTGTGATTTAAACGCAGCTTTTCAACTGAGAGGATCTGCTGCTGCTTTCCCGTGTTTTACATCACTGGACTAAAGAAATGTTCACATTTCCACCACTCTCTGCATTAATATGACACATAATCAACACATTAACAGAGCTGCAACTAATGATTATATTGATTATATCTTTTCATTTTGAACAGAAGACTGAGAGAAATGCCGTTAAAATGTCTCTGAGTCCAGGAACCTCGATTTGTCCACGTTAGTTTATGATGGTATTCAACACAACAGAAAATACATTGAGTTGAAAAGTGACTTTAAAAAGCTGCTGATATCACACCACAGCACCAATGCACACCTCTGTGACACAGTCATAATCAATAGGAAAGATTGGTATAAATAATAGGTTATCAATAAATATATTAATATTGAACCCTGATGTTTGCATCATATTACAGGTGTTATATTGTGTTTTATATGTGTTTGGAGCTGAAGCAGCTGATGCAGTAAACTGTATTATGACCTTTCTCTTGTATGTTTAACAGGGAGGATCATGTATGATGCTCTATGGATCTTTCACGGTTGAGGCTTCAGCGGTGCGTGACGTCATCAGTGATACCACCGTGATAACAGAGCACAGAAGATGGACACGAGCCGAAATAATCCAACAAGGTCAGTGAGCTGTCATCACCGAGGAGCCCGCATCACATTTTCACAGGGTTACGTAACAGCAGAGCAGATTAAATCAAACAATACCATCAATACGTCACAATGAACCCCGCGGGCCTGCTAAGCACCGCACGCGCTCCGCAGCCCATACAGTGATGTTATAGGCTGCTGGTCTCCCCCTCACCCTATAGGACGGCACGGAGCTGCCCGTTATCTAACCACCTCCAGCCGTGTGCTGAGCGGGTCTTACCGCGGATGATGGCCGGCGGCGGTGTCCTTGGTGTCGGTGTTCGGAGGAGACAGGATGGAGAGCGGAGCGGCGGTTGGTGTAGGCGCTGCACAGTTCCGGTGATGAATGAGAGACAGACAGACCGGCTCTGTCGGTGATCCACTGGACACTCGATACGGACCACAAGCCCCGCCCCTCCCAGTCCCTACGTCAAACCTCCGTACTGGACTCACTGGAGCGGCTCAGCATCACTGCAGCCCTCCCCCCTCCGCTATCTCTCGTGTGTGTGTGTGTGTGTGTGTGTGTGTGTGTGTGTGTGTGCGTGCGTGTGGACGTGCAGAGACTTCTAAGGAGCAGTTGTGTAATAATATTACACGGTGTGGTATCAAACACACTGTGGCTCCCTGTGCGCGTTTTTTTTTTTTTTTTTTTTTTGCCGTTAAAAAACTAGGCGCACAGGACTGCGCAAACTGCAGCAATGCGTTATTTTTACTAAGCGCTAAACATCGGCAGCTGTCAGAGCCTCTTAAAAGCTGTAGTGAGAGGAAAATAGATGTTTCATTATGACTGGAGAGACTCTTCATGAAGTCATGAAGTCAGGAGAATCGGCTGTTTGACTCCTGGCTTCATCACTCAGTCATATTTACTCATCTTTAGACTCACTGGACTTTTCTTGTTTTTTTAATTATCATATTCAGTCTCCAATCACAGTTTGGTGCAGTTTATCTTATATTTTCTTCTTCTTACTATGTGTATTATGTTGCAGCAAAACACCAAAGCTAATTTCTCCTATGTGAAAACCTACTTGGCAATAAACCTGATTCTGAATCTAGCAATGAAAGGTTGGGTTTAGATAGGATTTGAATTCAAACACCTTTTCACCACATGAACCGGAGGATTGTGTATGTTCACCTTCTTCCTCTTCCTGCATGTCCACTGAGCTTCACTATTATCTGTGTGTTACTGTGATGTTGTAATGATGAAGACTGCAGACTGAGCAGGTGCTGGTGTCTCTGTGCAGACATGAATTATAGTAAAATCCTTTCACTTTCTTCAACACAAGATTGAATATTGATTGGATATTGGATATGACCTTATCATGTGTTCTCAGTCTCCTCCATTAATTCTTACCATATAGGTTATTATTCATCACTTGTTAGTTATCTTAGCCATAACCCTCTGCTCAAACAACCCCAGTTAGCATTTGTAGTAATATATAAACACTTAATAGATGGTTTATAACACTATTATGACATACTTGAATCTTTAGTATTTATTAATGTATTTGTAATGTGAAACATCTGTAACAGATGACTGACACAGTAAAGCGTCACTTTGGTCTCTCTTCTCTCAGGTCACACACACACAAACACACGCACATCTACGTGGATGTGTACAAACAGCTGATCTATGAGGATGTGTGTAGTCACTGTGGGTGTGGTCACACACAGCTGTGAGACAGGTAGGGACTCGATATCCATGTCGGTATATTAGGTTTATAATTATTATTTTGCCCCTTAGTGGAGGTGGTGGGATAACTGGGATGGTTTTTAGATGGAGAAGGGTAACCATGGTGATAGTCAGGGTGGTTTTACAGTGTGATTTATGTTGTTTTTGTCAGCGTAAATCACTGTGTGTTCATTTATTCAAGACAGATGTATTTGTACAGCACATTATGTATCATACACAGAGGTCTTTCAATGTGCTAGAAGTAAAAAGCACAATCAGAAAACAGCATGAAAACACATATTTTAAAAGGAGTATAATAAGATGGATTGAAGACAGTGGAGAACAGAGCAGTCTTTAGCTTCTCTTTAAAGACAGTTACAGTTTGGGCAGATTTGATCTCCACTGGGAGCTGGTTTCAGCAGCGAGCAGCATGGCACTGACAGATAGATTCATAATTAATCCCAAGGGAAATTCAGTAGTTTACACGACACATATAAAACACACTACCCACCACATGTAATAGAAACAAAAAAACACAATATTATACACTGGAGTTCAAACGAAACATAAAGAAATAACTGAAAAGAAAAGATGGGTTTTATTGATCTCCGGCAAAGAAATCAAAGTGAAAGTGAGAAATCAAGAAAGTAAAAGAAGAAGAACAGAGTCAGGGTCTAAAACAGAACTAAACCAATCTACTATAATGTTCTGATCTGACATAAAGCCGAAGCACAAGTATTTTACACACCACATTTAGTGTATTGTTGAAAACCCAAAAAACCCAAATAAACTCAAATGAGGTAAATATAAAATATAAATACAAAACCTTTAGATCTGATGCTAAGACCAAGTTCAGGACTTTTAGAATTTTGGATAATTAATCAAAAAAAATGTAATAACTTTCTAATTAATTTTAAACTTTTAGTATATTAAAACGTGACCTTTAGGCCAACAGACAAATTACATATATGAATTTAACATGAATCCAGCTTATAAACACCATCTACAGCCACATGTTGGAAAAAGAAAACACTATATAAACTGATCTGGACTGACACCTGAAACTGTGAGTTTTTAGTGTTTCATTAGATTTCATTAATGAAGTGATCCTTTACATTAATTATAAATAAAATAAAATACTTCATATAAATTTAAAGTACTTAAAGTACTTACTAAAGTAATTAAAAACAGAGTCAATACATGTATCAATAATAATAATGTTAATATTATAATTTTACATCTTTAGCCTAGATATAGCCTAATAAAATTTGATGATATAATAATAATCATTAGAGTTGCAAATTAATGTTTTTGTTTTCCTCATTCTATTTTTAATTGATAGAAATGTAAGATTGACCAGCTGTTGACCTCTGACCCTGCCACCTGTTCCGGCTCAAAGCAGAGGGCGACAGCTGGCCAATCAGAGATCAGCTGGTCAGAGCTCGTTTCATTTCTCTGCCCCGCAAACACAACTTTAAATTTAACTCCGATGAAATGGAAACGTGAGATGGTACAGCTGTACAGACGAATGAAGTGAGAGACAGGAAGTGACAGACACACACGTTTTAAATTAACTGTGTGATTAATTAAAAAAAAATATTATTCATACTTAGAGGAGATGAATTTGTATTTGTCACATTTAAAAATATTTTGAGTCAAGTGTCACTGTTTAATTAATCATAATATATAGATACAATAATATAGATATCACACTGTAATATCCTGTATATTAAAAATACATCAGTCAGAAAATGACACATACAGTACACGTGTGGAAGAGGGTTTGTCACTTACCTGCAAACAGGAAATGGAAGAAGCATCATTCCATAATCCATAAGACTGGTTTATCACATTAAATAACATGTTCCATTTAAATGAACTTTATTATTCATCTGATGAGTCTTCATGTCAGCTCCAACCATATATATCTTGTTGGAGGGTCAGGGCCCGTTCATGAGCTCGTACTGAGTTATTCAAGTTTTCAGTTGTGTATTTATACTTTTGATCCTCTTTCAGATCAAGTTCATCTGTTTAAGATAATGAAAACCCGCACACAGAGTGGAGAGCAGCAGCCTGTGTCCGTCTCAGTGCAGGTGAATCTGGTCACAGGTATCACCTTGAAATAAGTGTTTTCTGTGGAACAGCAGCAACACACAAGATCTTCACCTCAGACACCACACACCTTTAATGTGGTCCAAACACGACACAAGGCTGACACAGTGACAAACCAGCTGCACAGAACAGAACACGAACATTAGGAACACGAGGAGCATGGGAGAACATGACCAGGAGCAAGAACAGACGATCTGACAGAGGCTGGGGACAAAGGGCTGGGATAAGATGAGAGCAGGGAACAGGTGGGGGGAGATCAGGTGACTGCAGGGCTGACTGGGGAAGTGAGAACAGGAGAACAGGTGTGTGGATGGGCGGGGCCAACAGGTGAGCGGGCACAAGGAGAAGAGTCTGAAGGGAGAAACAGAGGCAGGCAGGAGACGAGGTGGGGTGCAGGGTTGGGGGTGGAGGGCGGGGGGGGGGGTGCTGGAGCAGAGCTGAGGACATTCACCCAGTTTGAACTGATGTATTTACATGGAGACATGTCCTCATGTGGAGTCAGTGTCTCTGCAGCTCTGATGAGGTCACATTGATTATTAAGTAATGAAGTTAACTGGTGGGCTGCATGGGTCGGTTAAAAACGGTGATGTTCTTCAGACTGTTCACATCTCACTGATGTCAAGCCTCAACATTCATGTGTGTATCTATACTAATACTCAGGCATAAAACTACACCAGCACCAGACCACATGGACTTACAACACACCACAGATCCAGAAAGCTGCTGATCCATTTAATGTTAATACAAAAAAATTCCAAAAATAAAGATCAACTCAATCAGATCGTCAGACCTTCACTGTGTACAATAATCGCTCAAAACATTTACTATATACAACAAGAGAAACCAGAGAGTTAGAGTTCATCTTCCATCTTCAGGGATTTCAATTACATTTTAAATTTACATTCTTAAAACATCATAATCAGTGTGCAAATTATACAATGACAATCGGGGGGGGTACACATGGATTTTGATATTGTTCTGATATTGTTCATGGCCCAAAATGTATCTCTACAACAATTAACCCTCAATTGTCTCACTGCTCATGACTGAACACCAGTGTTTGCTAACATTAGATCATACCATTCTATATCGCTAATGAAATGATAAGCTAACACTGGAAATGAAAGGGTGCACTATCAGCTAGCTAACATTAGTTTGCTAAACTATAACTTATGGATAAGTTAGAAACTAGCTAACATTAGCGTTCATCCGTAGATACTTGACACAAACTAATTTAGAAATTCTGAAGGTAAGAAAGTAGATAAAGAGTATTAAACAAGCTAGATAGTTAGCTACTGCACTTAGATCTACCTACAGTGACCCAATGTGCTTGTGCGACACACATGGGCAGAGACTTGAGGACGGAGCCACTGACAGAGTGAGGCAGGCAGACGAGATGTTAGAAATGGTATGGTCCACTTTAGGAGTATCTGAAATCGTATCACAAGATTCCTCCAGGCATCAGTATGGGAAATATATTGTAATAGTTACAGTTAAAGGTAAATCCACCTCTTTTGCGGGGGTCCAAGTCTTAAGCAGGAGTGTCAGACCCCCCTCATAATTCAAACCCTGATAATTTATACAGTCCAAAAAAAAGGGACCAAAACACAACTCACTCAATCTGTTATAGAATATGTGTTTATGAATCTTCAGTGGCCAGAGGAGAACTAGTTCTCAGCTGTGCAGCTATATATCCTTTATTGCTAGATAGTGATTTCTAGATTTATTTCTAGAAATGTGATTCATGATCAGGCCTCTCTGTAATATGCTCCCATTCATATTTTTTTTTTCAAACTCAGTCAGCAGCTGAAACTCTACATCGATCAGGTCCCTCTCTCTGTAGTTTATCTGGAGGTTTCCTCTGCTCGTGTGCAAACTGGACCGTGGTGAACTCCTTTGATTTTCATTATTGGAGAATGACGTGTGTTATATCATGATCAAGACGTCTAATGTCACTGAGCTGGTGAGTGAACTTCATTGCCATTACAACAAACATCATTAGGAACTTTATGAGCCTGCACAGTAAGTGAGTACAGATGTGACAGTGCTAGTGGCTTCCCTCTGCTGGCTCATTTACAGTTGAACCACTATTCAAACACCATCTGAGCTCTACTGCTATCTACTGATAGAGATGAGAACTGCAGTTACAGGTGTAAAGTCATCACATGATGATACTGAATAATGTTACAGCCTAGAAATGAAGTCACTAACAAACACACTGAGGCTGTGAGAAGATTTAATCTGTGTGTAGTCTTAGTTAGCTTAGCTTGCTAATGTTATTGATGTTATTATTCATTCATGTTGGTGTTAGCTGTCTCTCTCTATGGAGCCAGATGTGATGACAGCAGAGAACCTGGTTAACTGATTGAGAGGTGAAATTACAAACTATTTCTAGTGGACAGACAGAATATATCACCTGGTTTTTCTACATTGATTGGTTAGAAAATATTATCTGATCTTCATCTAACTGACAAATATAGACAAACACAGTTTCACTGAGCTGATATCGCACTAACAGTCTGCTTTCACTGACTGGACTCCAGGTCTGATAACTCCTGACTCCAGTGAGCTTCATATACACGCTATCACCAGCGACACAGGTGGCAGAACAGGCAGAACAGGTGAACCACAAACAGGTAGGAACAGACACAGATGAACAGGTGACAGCGGCAGGTATGTTGTATGTGATGAGGCAGCTGGGCTCAGGTGTGTGAGTGGGTGGGGAAACACAGGTGATGGCGGTGATTGAAGACAGAAAATGGGGAAAGAGTCTCGGGACATCTTGTGGACAGATGGAGGATTGCAGCCTCTGTTCCTTTATGAGAGGGATGAAGGGAGTAGAGGCTGCAAACATGTTTTTTCTCACCACTGTATTATGTAATTAGTGAGTAGTTACATCATCAGTCAGAGACAAACTTCAAGCTGGAAGAACATAACTGTAAACTGTCAGTGTCAGTGTGAATAATGAAATGTATGCTTTTTGTAATAACAGTTTTAACCAAGTTATTGATTTCATATGTACATGGGTTGTTATTAGAGTTTTTTTTATTATTATTATTTTTCACACCTGTTATTTTTTTCTCACCTGGATGTTGTAAGTTGAATAAACCTGTCAGAATAGAACAACATACATTTAAAAATTTTAAATGTTTATATATGTTTTTTTTTCTTATTCATTTCTCATTAATTTTAAATATCTCTATCTTCTCATTCTGGGAAAGTTGTCTCAGACTTTTGGAATCTACTGTTTATAATATCAACATATAGTGACAAACTTTACAACATTACACTACAGTAACATTTGCCTACAATATAAGCATAAATACATAAACATACATATTCTATGGGCTAGACATATATGTCAATATATGAAATTGTTCCAATTGTTTTATTTCATTGTGAAATTTAAATCTGTTTTTAATAGTATTTACTGCCTCAAATTCAGTTCTCTGTTTCTGTTTGTATGAAAACTTTATTTTATTTTATTTTATTATATAAAATAGGCATATAACAGTACGTTCTG
Organism: Seriola dumerili; assembly: GCF_002260705.1. Lineage (NCBI taxonomy): Eukaryota > Metazoa > Chordata > Actinopteri > Carangiformes > Carangidae > Seriola > Seriola dumerili. The sequence continues at coordinate 2,692,090 of NW_019174366.1, forward strand.
TTGCCAAAAATGCGAATTCATTTGAAAATCTGACAAACATTTCGTGCCTAATATGACAAATGTGGAACATGGCAACCCTTTTGGAAACCACATCTCCCAACATTCTTTGCGCGCAGTAGTTTGACAACCAGCCAATCGGCGCCATGACAGGCCGGCACGTGACGAGAGTAAGTTCCTGCTGTGGCTTGAGGGAAACAGATCGACATTCAGCCGCGGGAGAATCGCACTTTGCGGGTAAGTAAAGACATTTGGCCGCGGTGAGTCCAGCTGCGTCCTCACTAAGTGTCCTCCGGAGGCGGTTGCCGGAGGTTTCTGAGCTCTGTGGCGGAGAAACAGCCTGAATTTCGGCTGGAGCGAGCCGCCGTACCGTCTAGGCCTCTGCTATTTCCTGGTCAACTCCACAGCTGTACCCGCTGGAGCGGCCAAGTTGGAAAAGTTCAGTTCAGGGGTGTTGGAGAACCTTTGTTCTCCCCCACCCTGCCGGTTCTGAGTGTTTAAAACCTGCTGTGAACAGAACCCGGGTCTGACCCTGATCTGCTGCCGATGGAGAGAAACACAGAGACACTGTGTTCAGGGCTCAGAGCTGCTGGACTGATCCTGAGCTGTCAGGTCCTGATAGTCTGTGGAAAATACCGGATAGAGCAGCCTGGGTTCCACCGTGGAACCAGTCTGTGAACTGGTCTAAATAAAATCAGTTCACTGTGGTTCAGCTGCTCTCTAGTCATCGTATCTCTCTGTGCTCGGATAGAATAAGCTGTTTTCAGTCTGTACATGTGGTGAAAGTGTTTTGGTGCTTTGTTGTAAAAGATGTTTGTCATCATCACTGATGCTCAGGTCAAAGGTCAGAGACTTCTGACACACAGCTGTGTGGGAGAGATGTTAATGAGGATATAATGAACACTGTATTCAGCTTGTGCATGTGTTTGTTTTGCTGCTGTGGCTGGAAAATTAATGAAAATATTAACAACAAAAAAAAAGATCGCTGGTAAAATGTGTCACAGTCTTTATAAATGAAGCACTGTGACCTCAGCCAACATCAACATCATGTTTATATTTTTTCAGTGAAAATGAAATTCTGATATTCCCACTGTAATCCTGACTCATATCCTAATATCTGTCAGAATGATAATAATAATAATAATAATAATAATAAAAATACATTTTATTTATAGGTGCCTTTCAAAGAACTCAAGTACTCCTTATAACACACAGTTAGAGAAATAAAATAGCAAGAATGAAATAAATTAGAATAAATATAACTGCATAAAACAAATATGGTCGCATTGAATGCCGGTGTTGGAGTTAAAGAGAACAGGCAGCTTTGAAGTTTGTGTTTTCAGGTGGGATTTAAAGATGGAAAGAGAATCAAAATCAGAATCATCACATCATGATTTTTTTTTTCTGTGAAACACTCTGACAGTGTGATTCTGTGCAGACTCTGCAGCCTGGTTCCTGCACCAGCTGCTGTTTCCTGGAGTGAGATCAATACATCAGCATAGTCAATATTATTGATTGATTTCAGTTTGTCACATATGTGTCAGCAGGGATCTGCTGCAGTACAGGAAACGCCTGATTCTGATTAATTAACGTTCGATTATTGTGTATAAGCGTTGTGTTTGCCAATTATCTTTTAAACAGTCTGAGGTGTCATCTTTAATGTGCAGTCACCATGGTTACAGGTGTCCCTGTCAGAACAGGTAGTGTTTACCTGTTCGCTGCTGTACTGATTTCCTTCCTCAGTACGAACTCACGAGCTCTGAAATAACCTGAGACACAGGAAGCTGTAATATGAAGCTCATGTTCATTTCGTACCAAACCAACATGAACCAGACTATAAATAGATGTGATGGTGAGGTCTTCACGCTGCTGTCAGAGGCTTTCACAGAATGAGGAAGCAGTACCTCCTGCCAAGTTTCATGTCTTTAATGTGAGTATTGATGCATCGCAGCAGGATGCTCAGTTCTCTCACAGCCTGTCGCTCAGCTGACCGTCTGCAGGTGATGCTGCGGCATCCTCCTCCATGCAGCACAGCTTCAGGGTCAGCTGGCGGTAGCAGCTACATCTCAATCCTCCACAGGACTGAGGAGATTCCCGTCTCAGCTGAGGCAGTGGGTCTCCATCCAAATGTAGAGCAGATTCTAGCTAAAAAAAAAACTATGATTTTTTTTTTTTTTACTTTTCCACCTCTCCCAAGTGAAAAACTTTTATGTGATATTTTATGTTTTATGCACAGAAAGAGGAATGAGCGTAAAAACATGTGGATGGAAACTCACCTGGTGACTGGTCTGGGATCAGTACAGCTGATGCGGTGTCGGTTTATATCCCCTCTTGGTAGCTTGAGCAGTAACACAAAGTCAGATTACCTGAGGTTAAGAGTGATGGTGCGTTTAAGTGCGTTCAGATCAGATCTGTCTGTGAAGGTCTCAGTCTCTCACTGTGTCAAACACAAACAACAACATTATAGAAAATAAACTGACTATAAAACAACCTCATGAATAATGATCAGAGTCAGTTATGACACAGTATGATGGATTAGTTTAAGAAAGAAGCTTAAATTAATTTTGTATTTCTTTCCCTCTTTTAACTACACTGTTCTCAGTTTATTAGGAACACCAACTAAAACTAGGGGTGAACAATATGCAAAAAAAAAAATGATTGTGAAAGGTTATATTTATGTCTCCACGGCAGCAACAGCCAGAGGCATATTGTTTCCGGGTTGTCTGTCCGTCCCATTCTCGTGGATGCAAAATTTTCAGTAACGCCTTGACTGAACTTCTTCAAATTTGGCACAAACATTCACTAGGACTTAACGATGAACTGATCAGATTTGGGTAGTTAAAAGTCAAAGGTAAAGGTCATGGTGACCTCACGAAACACATTTTGGCCATATCTCACAAATTCACGCACTGATTATGACACAATTTAACTCAAATGTCTATAACGATAAAATGAAGTGACAACATTTTATATCCAACTGGTCAAAGGTCAGCTTCACTGTGACATCATAATCAAATCAATAATCAAAAAACATGAGGTGGTAATTCTAGTTTCATTTGATTTTCACTGAAAATACATTTAAAAATGATGATGTGATTTTTTTTGGCGGTCTTGGTCCTCTACATCTTTACATTTGATTTGGAGGCCGGGGGGTCTCTGTAGCACCACAATCCTTCATTTATATGTATCTGCTGTTGTGACACATTTGACCATTTATCAAAAAACTGCAGCCTCTGCGATTTAGATATTGCACTTGGCCGTATTGAGATTTCAATAATATTTCAGTGAATTGTTGAGCCCTATCTAAAACTTATCCAACGGTCCTGCAGTAAATCCTGCTTCATGAAGGCTGTAATGTTCAGGTTTAATTGAAATTGATTTAAAGCGGTGTTGATTCAACTGTGTGCTTAGTTTGGAAGATGGAGTCTGAGCTGCTGCTGAACACAGAGGTGTTTCTCACTGATGTCATTGTGGTGGACAAAGTTATATTTTCATCCAGTTTTATTTTGGTAAATCTAAGAGGATAATTTTGTTGAGTGAAGTAAAAACTGACTTCTTCATTCTACCAAACAGACCAGGTAAAGAGATGTAACATGGGATTCATCATCAAACCCTATCCACTGACGTGCCACCTTCTTTAGACCTGAGTCAGTTTACCTGTCGCCAGGTAGAACATGACCCTGTGATGGACAGCTGTTTGATGTGGTCTTCAGCAGGTTTATCTCTGAGACTGAAGGAAAGCTTCTATTACACACTGGAGGGGTGACATTTGGAAGATGTGGACATTTAATAATAAACTACAACATGATTTATTCATGCAGCCCTTTTTTTTTTTTTTACAAAGTTACAAAAGAAATGACAGAAATAGTGAAAACAATAAATGAATCAGATCAAATAAACAGGAATAATCAGTATAAATAACCTAAATCAAAGATTTCTGAATTTAACACACAGGGAGGGTCTAATTCAAAGATGCAAGATGAGTTGCATTATGGGAGTTAGTGTATCTGGAGCTTGACTAATACCAGAGACTAACAGTCAGGGGGGTGTGGATCTTTGAGCTAAAGTTAAATCCTTGGTGTTAAACCGTGATGGTGTTAATAAATAGTTTTATATCACCCATCCCTACTTTCTTTAATCAGATATAATGAACCACAAACTGGTTCCACTGGTTTATAATTATCTGGCTCCGCTTTTTATTATCGTCACTTTACTGGAATCAGAGCCTGTGCATTCGAACACTCACTGAGCACTTTATTAGGAACACCTGTAATCCTGCAGATCCTGGGGCCAGTTTCACAGAGATATGTGAGACTGGTCTGTAGCGTTGGTCCAGTCTTCAGTTCACTCACAGATCAGTCTAATGTTAGACCGTTTCACAAAAATAAAGACTGACTCACTTTAAGCCAAAAACATTAGACACCTTACCCCCAGGCTGACTCAGGCCTAAGACCAATGTTACCGTGGTAACGATCAATTACATTTGCACTGAGCGGTGGCACCCAACCACAAAAAAACAGGAAAACATGGCTCATAATTTCTGGTTTGCTAACATTGTTATGGAGAGAGTGATGACAACAGAAAGAGTTTTTAGAGATCAAATCTGATGTTTATTGTTTCACTCTTCATGCACTCTTGTAACTGTTGATAAATTCCAAAAGACAAACATATGATACACATATTTTTTCTCCTACCAAAAAAAAAAAAACAATAAGTACCAATAAGAATACAGTTAAATTACCGGATTAATGAGCGGTATCGATAAAAGTAGTACTACCGTTAAAATCTTAATAATACCCATCCTTTACCACAACGGCAGACAACCACGTCAGGTTCCTCTTCCTGTCACCAAGAACAGAAACCTGGGGCTGTTTGCGAGCAGAGGACGGACTACCCAGTGTTAGTGTGCTGTTCCCGATGAAGTGCTCACTGAGTGCATGTCAGCTTTATGCTTGAGGTCATGTAGAAACAGAGTCGGGGTTTGCTTTTACACTGTAAAATGTCACAGTTAAATTAAATGTATTAACAAAATGAATTTATCCAAAGGTGATTGGTTTATATTGGAGAATAGATATCGGCTGATACTTTACTGAGATTTTAAGATCCTCAATATCGACATCAATGACCTGATGAATCCAGTATTGATCAGGTGACTTCAGTACTGTATTAGTTCTCATCAGGATCCTGCAGTAGAACAGCGAGCTGATTGGCCGGTAGGTTATTCACATGTTAACTGCCCTGGAGATGTGCAGCACGCCTTGTCATGTACTCCATTTAGAAGTGAACCAGCTTCGTTATACAGGAAGTCCAGAGTTAAGCCCAGAGTTAGCTGCTGATGTCACCTCATGAGGGGGGGTGGGTGGTTCAGCTGCTGCTCAGTGAACTTTGGTGTTGATGATGTTGTCACCATGTAAATAATTCATGGTAAATGAATAAATGAATCACTGTCTGTGAGTATGTGAATACTAAGTATGCTTCTGTTGGGTATAGCAGTCCTAACAGTCTCTCTCTCTCTCTCTCTCTCTGTCTCTCAGCCTGTGGAAGCCCCCTCCCTGAGCAATGGCCTCACCTGTCTCAGTCTACAACTCTAATGCCTTGGACACACACATCTCCAGTGTAAGTGGATTCACAGCAGCGTCAGAGAGAACTCACTCTCCTTCACTTCATTAGGTCATCCAGTTTTACATGGATTCATTTTTACCCATCAGTCTATAATCAGTAACTCATACTGACAAAGTGAAAACATGTTAGTAAAATCAAAACTTGAATCTCTCATTATTAAAAGTCTTCAGAGCCATGTCTCTAGATGATCCGGTCCCACAGTTCACCTGCAGGTCTGGACAGAGACCAGAGTCCAGTGAACCCTCTGTAGACCTCTGTGATAAACTGCGGTGAGACACAGATCAGGACAAGAAGCTCTGAGTGTTCTTCAAGAGAACTGTGAAGAGGAACAAGTCTGGAACCAGGACTCTTCTAGACCTGGTGTCCAGACAAACTGAGGAACCAGGTGAGAAGGACCTGGGTCCAGGGAGGAGACCAAGAACCCAACAGTCAGTGTAACAGCAGCAGGGACAGGGAGAGTGGTCAGATACAAAGAGGTCCCTGAAGAAAACCTGATCCAGAGTCCAGGAGACCTGAGACTGGAGAGCTGGTTCACCTTTCAGATCCACAGTGACCTGAAGCAAACACCAGCACTGCCGAGTCTTCAGGACCGGTCTCTGACTGTCCCTAGGTGTCCCAGACAAAGTCCACACCTAAACCTCATAGACCATCTGGGGAGAGACCTGAAGAGGAGAGTTCACACACACTTCCTGTCCAGTCTGAGTCTGAGAGGATCTGACAGGAAGAATCCAGGTCCTACGAAGAACTGGACTAAGGGTCTGAAGACTTTTGTGAATGTGTCTGAAGTCGGTGAAGTTGTGTTGACACACAGGAAATGAATGAAAAGCGAATAAACTAAGGATGAAGAGCGTGTTAATAACCTCATGGTGTTCTCTCCATCGTCTTCCATAAAAGGAACAGATCCATGTTTACAGTCTCATCTCAGTGGACACTGAATCTGACTCCGTCCTCAGAGGCACCGTGTCCTACTTTAGTATTGAAGACACCTCCCAGGAGACCAGCAGGGTTTTATTTCCTGTACACAGACTCTGAACTGTTTGTGCTGCTGTCTCATCTGCATGACCGACAGAGAAGAAAAAGGCTAAAGTCAGCTTCTGTGGGACTGGCTGGACCTGGACCTGGGCCTGGACACAGTCACCAGACCAGCAACAGTCCTCCCAGTCCTGAACAGCTGACCCTTAACAGAGAGCAGAGACAGCGAGGCGGTCAGAGAAACATTTATACTGTAAAGAGGATGATGACTGTGTCTCTGAATTAAAAAGTAAATGTTCAGTCAGGGAAAGTAGAATCAGGTTCATTCAGCAGTAACGTCAGAGGATCAGTGGTTCTCTGTGGAGACACAAACACTGGAACTATTAGAAACTTACAGCGACATGTCTGAGTTTCCTGTTTCCTGTGTGTTCCTCCACATAAACACTTTATTAATAGAACTGGTTTCAATCTTACACACTTCAGTTTTCTACTTTCGCCTGTTTTTTACTTGTTGTGATTTTTTCTTTATTAATACAACTTTCTGTGTTTGTGTGTGTGTGTGTGTGTGTGTGTGTGTGTGTATGTATAGACCTCCAGAGAGTCTCTGAAGATGGAGTTGTTAGCAGATGTCAGTCTGCTGCCAGGAGAGGAGAGAATTACAGGTGAGTGTTTCACTATCGTCTTTTTTTTTTTTTTAACCCTCTGTCATCAGTTAGTTTGACACGATGAAGGTCACAATAAATTCAAAATCTAAATGTGGCACTATAGACGAGCTAACTGTGATGGATGTCTGCAACCAACACAACTGTGCTGAGTTCGTGTTTCTCCTCTCGTCAAACTACAGAGCTGAAAATAAAGAACTAACATAACCCCCCTGTGATACTCACACACCATGAAAATGCTTTTCATTTTCAAGATTCAGCAACAAGAACACACTGACAGAGTGTGTGTGTGTGTGTGTGTGGCTGTGGCTCAGGGGGTAGAGCGGAAGGACGGTGGTTCGATTCCCAGCTCCTCCAGGCCGCATGTTGAAGTGTGTATGACCCTGTTCAGACCTGGTATTAACATCCGTCTCAGGTGATCTGATCACAGGTGGTCAGCTCTAAGTTCAGGTGTGAACGCACCCAAGACTCATTTAGGACACATTTGAGATCCGATCACTCAGACCACAGTCAGAGGTGGTCTGGGCCACATGTGTCCACACTGAAGGACCAACTACTCAACTGACGTCCTCTGTCACAGTCCGATTAGTCCCAACGCAGTTTACCTAAATACCAAAATATTTTACTATTTGAAATTGATTAAACCTGACTTCACTGTGGAGCTGTGAGCAGCACATTGATTCATCAACCCCTCCGTACCGCGCTCTGTCTCTTTCTTGCTGTCTGTCTCAATTCAATGCAGTATGCTTTATTGGCATGAATGTCAGGTGGACAATATTGCCAGAGCATTACAGACAATAACACACTCTCTCTCTCTCTCTCTCTCTCTCACACACATAAACATACACAGGCACATTGACAACGGACCCGTCTGTCAGATTGGATAAAAACAACAACCCAAACGTGTGTATTTGCATATAAAGCAAGGAAGTGAGATCTGATCTCAAGTGGTCACTGGAGACGCATTTTAAAGCAGGTGTGAACGGACGAACTCGGAGCCGACCTCTAGTGATCGGATGTGCAGGTGTGAACAGGGTCTGAGGTCTCCAGGTCAGATATGAGGGAGCTGCAGATCCTCCAGGTTAACTGTGATCCTGTGATTAGACTGAGGTGCTGGTTTAACACTGGTTTAATACAGGTTTAATGCTGGTTAAATACTGGTTTAACGCTGGTTTAAGCCTGTTTTAAGGCTGGTTTAAACACTGGTTAAATGTTGGTTTAACACTGGTTTAACACTGATTTAACACTGGTTTAACGCTGGTTTAACGCTGGTTTAATGCTGGTTTAACCTCATTAACCTGTTAATGCCAGGTCTGAACAGGGCCTGTGTGTAGTGTACAGCACTTTGACTGGTCGATGAGACTAGAAAAGCTCTACATAAGTATATATTGTGAAAACAACGGTTAGACCAGGCTGAAGCCTCAGGTATCACATTCACCACACACCACACTGTAGAGCCACTCTAACCCACCACAGAGGAGTGTGTTGTCTTCCTCACTGGGCTCACTGCTCACCAACAGTGACAATGAGGCCTGAACACCTCTGTCTGCAGGAGGGAGTGCTGCTGTGACACCAATAAGACTCAGGTATAAGAGAGAAGTCAAATGAATATGTTTGTGTGTTTCAGATAAAGACATCATCTACATCTGTCCATTCAGTGGAGCTGTGAAAGGAAAAGTGTTGATCACCAACTACAGACTCTACTTCAAGAGCTCAGACACTGTAAGTCCCCGTGTGTGTGTGTGTGTGTGTGTGTGTGTGTGTGTGTGTGTGTGTGTCAGGTCAAACAGGATTTTTCCTGGCTGACGATGAGTTGGTTCCATCCTGATCCTGTGAGCCACACCTTTAACTGACTCAAACGAACACTTTGTACAAAAAACTTATTTTAGTTCTGGTCAATCCAGAGGAATTTACAACAGGACAGTAATAATCTAAAGTTCAGGAGATGTCACAATGTTTTTGTTCTTGATTTTTAAGACTTAATTTAAATGATAAACTGAAGAAAAAAAAAATCAATGTATCAATGAAGAATGAAAATATGTTTTTCTTTCAGCTCAACTACAAACCTCTGCTGCCTCTGTGTCACATTTGCAAATTCACTGTCCGTGTCTAGAGAGTTTTAAAATCTGAACCAGCTGAATATTTGAAGTGATAGTGCCTTCACATTAAGCAGGATTCAATCGGTTCAGTCTGAAGGTCTCTGGGTTCACTGGTATCTGGGGTCTAGGTCTGGGGTTTCTCAGGTTGTATATGTATTAATTCTCCTAAATGAACATTCAGGGAACAATTCCATATAGTATTGAAAGCATTTTTTCTGATTGGCTGATGTAGTGAGCATGCATGCTTTTTTTTATGCTGACTGTGTGTTGTAGGATGTGGCGGTGACACTGGATGTTCCTTTGGGTGCCATCAGTCGGGTGGAGAAGATGGGTGGGGCATCAAGCAGAGGAGAAAACTCGTATGGCCTGGACATCACCTGCAAGGTGTGTGCGCTTTATTATATGTCCAATAGTCATTTAGATATTTACAGCAACCGTCTTTGAGCTTGAAATGTATATTGATATGCAATTTTCAGCTTTTATATACAAGCAGCATTTTTAATTAACATTTTAAAAATACTTGTGCAGTCCACCAAAACATTTGATATGTCACATTCTGTATAATTCACTTTTCATATTGATAACTGTTATACTTGACTACTATGAATTACAATGTTTTTTTTTTTCCTATAGCCAATAGGCCAATATTCAATGATAATATAATAATAAGATAAGATAAGATATTTCTTCATAGTCCCACAGTGGGGATATTTGCAGTATTACAGCTATAAAATGGACAGTACAAAAAAAAGTCAATATCAATACTTGAAAAAAAAAATAAAAACATGATTAGATACTTCATATGATACTTCAATTAGATATGCAGTATTTTTCATAATATTTTATTTTATTATATTTTTTGCAGTTTTACACAGGCTGATGAGTCTGACCCTCATTTCCCTGCTTTACTTACTGTCCTTTGTAACTTACTATGTGACAAATAAAACTTTGAGCTACTGTTTAGTGGCACCGTCACTTCTACCTGAAACATAAAATACAATAATATAATTGTATTGTTTGTTGATAATATTGTATATCGTGATATTTGTGCTTGATTATATCAAGATATTAAATTTTGGATATCGCCCAAGTCTAATATAGTCTATTATATTCACATTTCAATCAAGTGAATACTGTACAGCCTCTGGTGTTTTGAAGCCACTACATTAAGAGAGAACTCCAGTGATTTTCCACAGTCTGTTTCCAGGTGTTGAAATCTGCACTAGAAGAGTTACAGGAGTTCAGTGTTAAATCAGCGGAGAAGCTCAGAGAGTTTCAGTTATGAAGTCATCCAGAAATCCTGTGCTGGCATCAGAGCACACGGCAGTCACACATACTTCCATGAAGAAATGCTTCTCTGTCTTGGAACATTGTCTTATCTGTCTTCAGTGCTGTATTTGTGTGTGTGTGTGTGTGTGTCTGTGTTTATTGGTAGTAAATGTGTTTATCTTCTGTCTCCTCAGGACATGAGGAATTTGAGGTTTGCCTTGAAGCAGGAGGGCCACAGCAGACGAGACATCTTTGAGCTCCTCTTCAGACACGCCTTCCCCCTGTCACATGGTCTGGTAAGTCAGCGTCTGATCCAGTTCTGCCTCTGTCCACTGACTGAGGGCTGTTGGGTAGATGCAGACGATGCAGATGAGCCTCATTTCCTCCGATCATCAGATCCACACTGGTTGGATAAACCAGGGGGAACACCTGTTCAGTCTGTTTGAGAGGCTCCACTGTCTTTATGGTGAACATTAGTCCAGTCGTGAACACTCTGTGTATTTATAGCAGCAGTCAGCTCTGGCTCAGTCAACCTCCATCTGTTTCAGAGCCCAGTATTCATGCAAATGCTGAAATGCAGAGATGCAGCCCCCTCACACACCATGACACACACCTGCCCGCCCACGCCGCAGCTACATCTGCCTGGTTAATATCTGCATGTGATCAAATCTGTGTCAGAGCCTTAGTACGGCTTCTTTTATGTCTCTGGTTAAGGTTAAAAGAGACGATGAAAACCTTTTGCATTCATTCTGCTAACTACCTCCAGGCTACACTGGACAACAGCCAAGCTCTCAGCTTTATAATGGAGCAGGGGTTTGTCTTTTAAAAGTGTTTACAGCTCCTTTGTCTGACGTGTGTCCTGCGTACTGCTGCCAAGTGGTGCGAGTTATTTCAGGCGTCCACAGTGAAATAAAAAGTCCTGTTCATCTTCTACATAGACACCGACAGACTATAGGATGGACATGAAACGGTCTCATCTGATCATCAGAACAAAAATATGAACAACTGTGTTACATCTCAACATCTGGTTCTCAGATTAAAGTGTCTGAGTATAACTCTGTGGACAGTAGGACAAATATTAAAGGAGCATCTCAGTCAGAATCACTCACAGAGCTGAACATGTTGTTGCATGCTATGCTAACAGTAACCAGAGGCTAAGTATTCTGATATGTGAAAAACATGATAAAGCAGTTAGCAGCTTCAGGTCACAGTGAGCACATTTAATCTGACTGAAAACTAATCAACAGTTAATGTTATCATCAACTAATTGTTATAGTCACTGATGGAAGTTCCAGGCTCTATAACGTGAGAAGTTACTGCTCTTCTGTTCTGGAACATCATAAACTCAATATCTTTGTTTTTCACAAAATATTTGAGGATGTCAGACGTCTAGGGGCCCTAAATATATGTATATATATATATATATGTATGTATATATCTATATGAGCCCAATAGGTCTTTAAAACTGGCTTTAAGAAGAAGCTAAAAACTGCTCTGTTCTCCTTCATTTAATCATTTAATCTTTGCACTTTAATTAGATATGATCTGTTTCATAATCTGTGTTTTTAGAATGTTTCTCCTTATTATTATACTTCTCTTATTTCTGTTAATAATAATAAATAAGGTGTGTGTGTGTGTGTATATGAGCCCAATAGGTCTTTAAAACTGGCTTTAAGAAGAAGCTAAAAACTGTGCGTGCGTGTGTGTTCTGGGTCACTGTGATGCTGCTGTAGTATCAGTGTATTGTGTAAATAAGTCTCTTCTGTCCCTCTGTCCAGCCTGTGTTTGCGTACGTGACTCAGGAGAAGTACGGGGACAACGGCTGGAACATCTATAAACCCATAGAGGAGTTCAGACGCCAGGTGAGGCCCCCACCACCTTCTCCATAGTCACATGGTCGTGTCATCACCCTGGAAAACTGCCTGATGTGCCCATTGTGCAGTGTTAAAATGAAACTAAACATTATTTATTTACATGTAATAATCAGAGCGGTGGTAATAATCAGTTAGGAAGCAGGCTGTTCTGTGTGTTTATTGATCTCCACAAACACACACACACACACACACACACACACACACACACACACAGCTCTGTCCATGGTTCTGAAACAACACACAACACATTCTGTTTAACAGCACACGGCTTTGCTTTAACGCCAGTCAGCTGGTGTGGGTGTGTGGGTGTGTGGGTGTGTGGGTGTGTGGGTTTCTTTACTGTATTCATGGGGTTTGAAAACCAGGAGCCCACTATATTTGTAGGGTCTGACAGCCGTGTAGAGCCAGAACTGCTGGACCCCACGGGTTTAAATGACCTGGTTTTAGGCACTCATTTGTGATTGTGTGTGTGTGTGTGTGTGTGTGTGCACAGCGTAGTCATCGTGTTTTTTTTTTGTTTGTTTTTTGTTATTTACAAAGACAAGGAGGCTGATATAATCACGTAACATGATGGCATACACTACCAGTGTGACAAAACAACTGACAGCTTTTGTTATTGTTACAATAATGTGAGTCGTTGAGAGGAAGAGAGAAAAGAAGATGAAACAGGAAAGAAAAACACATTTTCTATTTTTTTTTTTCCTTCTCCCCTCCCCTTCTTCAGGTCTAGGTAGGAAACAGAAGACAGGTACTTGGGGTAACGGGGTGGGGGAAGCACACATTACTGGGGAGGTGGAATCAGTTTTACTTATGGTCCAGTGACATATTTGGTTTCACAAGCGTTTGGTTATATGCGGAGAATGCCAACATGAAACTATTGTGGGGCAAATTCTTTTTAATATTGATATAATAATTCTAATAATAATAAGAGAATGATATATTTAATACATACTAAGTGAGAACGAGGCCATATCACCAGCTGTCGATGGCTCTATTGACACAACTCTAGTCAGGACTTTACTGTTCTAGTACTGCTGCTGCTTTTTGATGCCAATACTTATCAATACTCTTATTGATATCCCTGTTTATCCAGAGTCATATAAAATGACTTTGACCACTAGAATATAATCAGTTCATCCTTGGTTCCCTCAAGGTGCTACTGACATATAGCGTCCATGAGAATGGGACGGACGGAGAACCCGAGAACTCTGTTGCTGACGTGGAGGCATAAAAAGAGCATTTACAGTGTTTCAGTCAGTGTCTGATGATGATGATGATGATGATGATGAATATTGTCTCTTGTAGGGTCTACCTAACAACAAGTGGCGTATCACATTCATCAATAAGAGCTACGAGCTGTGTGACACCTACCCCACTGTGCTGGCTGTGCCCTTTAAGAGTAAAGAGGAGGACCTGAGGAGAGTGGCCACCTTCAGGTCCAGAGGACGCATACCGGTGAGCTCCACACTGGTCTACGGAAAACCGAATCATGTTGTGACTAAAGAAGGTTTAAATCAAGGTCCACTTACTAGCTTTTACATGAAGTCTTCTGGCTCAGGGGAATAACGTATATCAGGTTTGGATTCACAGACAAAACGTGTGAATTATAAACTCTCTGAAATACTGAAATACTGAAATGACAGGAGCAGAAGTAAAACTGAGAGTCAACCTGTGTGTAGCAGTTTGCGTTTCTTGTTTTGTAGTTTGAAACTCTAGTCATGTGACCTGTCCTCACCTGACCTAGAAACAGAACTACGACAGTTTCTATTCGCATATTTGTAAACTCGGATATTTAGTTTCAGTCCGTCAGGTGAGAGTCTGTCCGGTCACCGTTTGAGCCTCGGTATGTCGATGACTGTTTCTTCTTCAGCCTGTAAACAAACCCCACGTCCTTCAGCAGGAGACTCTAATGAGTGTTTGAGCTGGTCCACAGGTTAACAGAGTGAGTCAGTGTTTGATCAGAGAGGTTCTATAGAAACTAGTGATTCAAACTGATTCACTGATGCTCTTGAACTGAAACCTGCCCGACATAAGTAAAGAGAAGTACGCTTTACAATCACAACTGTTTCCATTACAGCTTCCCGACAGTGACTCCATGTCCCACAATGCTCACTGGTATCTGCACATGTTCCCTCTGTCTCTGTGCCTCAGGTTCTGTCGTGGATCCACAGGGAGAACCAGGCCGTGATCGTCCGCTGCAGTCAGCCTCTGGTCGGCATGTCCGGGAAGAGGAACAAGGACGACGAGCGCTACCTGGACCTGATCAGGGAGGCCAACGACACCACCAAGCTCACCATCTTCGACGCCAGGCCCAACGTTAACGCCGTGGCCAACAAGGTCAGAGGGGACAGGAAGTCAGGGGTTAGAGGAGGGGGCGCAGCAGCTGGCTAGCCTCCCTCTGCAGCAGGACTCAGTGATGACGGTTGTATGAGAGTTGTCGTTAAAGAACATGTTGCCTTATTGTTGATCTCGTCACACGTGTGATTCCCAGGCGACCGGAGGAGGCTACGAAGGCGACGAGTACCAGAACGCAGAGCTGATCTTCCTGGACATCCAGAACATCCACGTCATGAGGGAGTCCCTGAAGAAGCTCAAAGACATCGTCTACCCCAACGTGGAGGAGTCCCACTGGCTGTCCAGTCTAGAGTCCACACACTGGCTAGAACATGTCAAGGTCAGAGGAGGAGTTTGCACATAGATGAATGAAGAGTTTCCATGTATAAACACTTTTCTTAAGATGTTTATGTTATCTTTATGTGTTCTCGCGCATCGTGTGTGCGTGTGCGCAGCTGGTGCTGTCAGGAGCCATCCAGGTAGCAGACAAGGTTTCCAGTGGGAACTCGGTGGTGGTTCACTGCAGCGACGGCTGGGACAGAACCGCTCAGCTCACCTCTCTGGCCATGCTGATGCTGGACAGTCACTACCGCACACTCAGAGGCTTCCAGGTCAGTTATAAGAGCAACTTATAATACTATATGTTGTTGAGGTGCTGGATTCAAACCAACTGAGGAAGCACAAAGCTGCGGTGGTTTTACTTCTAGAATAAAGCTTCAGTGAAATGACAGAAAATGAAGATTATAATGAACCTGATGTGATGAACATGTGTTGTAGGTGCTGATAGAGAAGGAGTGGATCAGCTTTGGACACAAATTTGCCTCAGTAAGCAACAATTTTACAGCTGATATTATATTCACTGCTGTTCAGTTTACAGGAAATGACTCAGTTCACTGATAGAATTTTTTTGTGTGTGTGTGTGTGTGTGTGTGTGTAGAGGATAGGTCATGGGGACAAGAACCATGCAGACCAGGACAGATCACCCATCTTTGTTCAGTTCATAGACTGTGTTTGGCAGATGACTAAACAGGTGAGTTCAACCACTCCAGGGAGTGTCACAGACATTTAAACACTGCCTCTCCATGCCCTGCTCTCTCTCTCTCTCTCTCTCTCTCTCTCTCTCTCTCTCTCCCACTCTCTCTCACACTGGAAACACTGGGAGTTTAATGGCAGCAGTTTGCTTTACCATGTCTCATCTGAACTAGTGTGAGTCACTGGATGTAGGCTGTTCCAGGAGGTGCTCTCCTCCCTCCCTGCTTCCCCTGCCCGTTACTGTTTTCAAAATCTCCTTCACCACAGGAAACGACATCAACCTCCGAGCTGCAGCCGAGACGCTGCACATTTAGTTTAGATGAAGATGTAGATCATGTGAAATCACACAGTCGACACACGTCTTTACCGTTTTTTGAGGCGTTTTCTTTCTGGGGAATCAGACATTTTAATGACGGTGCAAATGTTCCACCGAAAAAACCGCCCACCCACCCACCCCCGTGACGCCCACGGGGCTCCGTTGTGCATCCTGGGCTCAGTACGGCCCGAGATGACTGTGATTGGTTTATAGAGTGTTTTTCCCCCTCTATCAGAACGGTCTGTGAGACTACCTCTGAATGAACTGCCCACCTGTTCACCATGTGCTCTGCACTAGGTGCCAAAATACCACAGAGAAAGAGTCAGGTTCAGGAAAATACCAAACTGTGAGGGAGCTGCTGGAACCGGTTGTTGTGCTTCTACAAAGATAGGACCCTGAGCGGGAAGATTTCATTACCAGATGTCACTATTTGATGCTGCAGCTTCATACTGTCCCTGATTTTCCTGCTGCGCCCTCTAGACTCGCTGTTGGATGTTGTTGCAGGTCTTTTTGGTGCTGTGACAAAAACAGAATATCAGTCTGACAGAGTGTTCTCTGATCTGAGATGAGGCCGTCTGTGAACTGTCACTGCTGGACTTATTTCCCACCATATGCGATATTTTTCATAATATTGGGGGGAAAAAAATAGTTTTGCAGTTTTGCTCAGTCTGTCCTGCTGCCGAGTCCAACCCTCATGTCACTGCTTTTCTTACTGTACATTGTACTTTTGCATGTGACTAATAAAACTGAAACACCTGAGACATCAAATACAATAATATATATTATAAAAATAAAAAAAACACCTGAACACCCCCGTGATAATATCGTGATATTCAAGCTGGACTGTTTTTTTTTTTACAAGTGCAATTTTGGATATTGGGTGACTCAATAGCTGAGTGGTTAGGGTGCATACCACGTGAGTGCAGATGCTCTAAGCAGCGACTCCCCGGTGTGACGCCCAGCCCACCAGACTCTTTGCTGCATGTCATTCCCCTTCTCTCTGTCCCTCGATTTCCCGTCTCTAAACTGTCTTGTTGATGAAATGCACCAAAAAATAACATAACTAATAACTCAATTTTTTGGGATATTGCCTTACTAAGTCTACTAACTGGTGAACTCTTGTCTCCTCTCAGTTTCCTACAGCCTTTGAGTTTAACGAGCGCCTCCTGCTGACAATCCTGGATCACCTCTACAGCTGCCGCTTTGGGACTTTCCTCTACAACTGTGAGAGCGCCCGAGACCAGCACGTAAGACCACCTGGACCTTTAACACCTGTCCTTCCACATATACACAGCAGACTGCACTGTATTTCCTCTGCGCATGTTTGACGCCCCCCCCCCCCCCCTCTCTGTCTGTGGTCAGGAGGTGAGGTCAAAGACCGTGTCTCTGTGGTCTCTGGTCAACGGTAAGATGGACATTTATCTAAACCCCTTCTACACCCCCGAGTCCGGCAGAGTCCTGTACCCCGTCGCCAGCATGCGTCACCTCGAGCTGTGGGTCACATACTACATCCGCTGGAACCCGCGCATCCGACAGCAGGTAGGAGACCCACAGTGCTTGTTATAATGTACCCTCAGGGGCACAGAAGCCCCCTCCTCTCTGTGTGTCAGCTGGTTTGTAAGAAGACCAGCAGGTACTTTCTATGTCTGTCACCGGTGTCTTACCTGTTCATATCTTTGGCAGTATTTACCTTTATAAATGTGAGATTAATTTGGCTAAAACTAAGAACATGATCATTCCAAATTTTAAGTCCATCATTTTAATTAATAAACAATTAAGCAGGCATCACAAATTATTCACAGTAAATACAGTTAATACAGTAAGTGTGTGTGTGTGTGTGTGTGTGTGTGTTGTTGTCGTGTCTGTGTGTGTGTGTGTGTGTGTGTGTGTGTGTGTGTGTGTGTGTGTGTGTGTGTCTACAGCAGCAGAGCCCGGTGGAGCAGCGCTACAAGGAGCTGCTGGCCCTCAGAGACGAGTACTTGAAGAAGCTGGAGGAGCTGCAGCTCTCTGACTCCTCCCCCTCCTCCCGCCTGCCTAACAGCCCCACCCCCAACACCCCCTCATCCCCCCCATCACACAATACAGCAATACACACACTACACACTCCCTTCTGAGGCAGTGACACACACACACACACACACACAACACATAACACCACTATCTCTCTGATATACTTGTTGACTTGCACTTGTGTCTTTCACTCTGATCTCTGTCTTACACACACGCAGGGAATGAATTAGTGTTGCTCAGTCTAACTGTGATAACTAAGGATGCTAATAAGACTTAGCTTTGATGGTTAACTCTAACACCATAGAGGTGATGGTGGCGATTTATGCAATATGTCACAGTACAGCCTTGTCACAACACATCTCTACACACACTCGTCATACAGTGAAGCCTTAAAGACATTCAGTGGCTCTCAGTACAAAGGGCTTGAACACACAGGACACACAGCGGTTGTGTATCACACAGGCAGCGCAGCGGGGCCGGAGGTGTGTGTCCTCCGTCCACCTCAATCAATTTACATCAGATTCCCTGATGAACCGAGGCCCAGCTCTGTGCGTGTGCTCAGTACTGAGGAAGTGTACTTATATAATCTTAACTCAAGGTCCACTTACTCACATTCTTCAGATGAAGCTCTGGATAAGGCCAGTAAGTGACCCTTGAGTTACGACTGTCGTACATTAGAGGTTCAACACTGAGAGAATTTTTATCTGTGCTTCCACTTCAAAGAGACGTGAGGGGTGTGGCTTAGCTTGCACTAGCTTTAGCCTAGCCTAGCTTAGCTTAAACAAAAAAAAAAAAAAAGATTATGATGCGGTTCACTCCAGGGGGAAATTTCTGTCTTTACTCTCAGAAATTATTTATGTAAAAAAAATTTCAAAACCTTTAAAGTCACAGTGAAATGACACATTCACATAATAAGCTACTGGATGTCTCAGTCTGTCTGCGTCTCTCAGAGGGATTTAAATCTTTCAGATATGATTTGATTGCTAAATAAGTGTTTGAGGTTTGGTGAAGACAGCAACATGATACAGAGCTGTAGAGCAATGGTTCTCAAAGAGAGGTCTGTGGATTCCCCGGGGGTCCCTGAGGTGGTTCCTGGGGGTCCCCAGCAAAAAGGCGAATAATTTATTTTCATTATAATACCATCTGTAAGTAACACAATGACAGAATGTATGAATATTTTGGTTTCAAGCACTTTCTGTAATAAAACGTAAAAAGTAAAAATCTTATCAGACGGCGGTCTGTGGTCTAATTTGCCACTGCTGTAGAGAGCTGCAGACTGTTGGCATCCACGACTCAACTTTATTCATACAGCACCTTTCATACAAACATGTAGCCTGAAGTATTTCACAGAGCAAGAGTAAAACAACACACACACAAAAAAAAGATGTGCAGATTAAAGATTTACTACAATAAAACAGTAAAATGATGAATGAAAGTCAATAAACATTTTGATTAAAGTGATAAAACCATAATGATAAGAAGTAAAAAAAAAATTAAAAAAAAACTGAAGCAAAAGCTCTAACATTATTCTGAATTAAAATCAGATCTGGATCACATGTTGTTGGACCAGCAGGAGAAGAATCAAATGATCAAATTAGTCCTCAAATCCAAACACACACCACCTACTGTCTCCTCCTGCTGTCTGCCCACACAAGCTGTTGGTCAAATTCACTTTAATATAATGTTCAGGGTTACCTAAATAAATTAGCGTAACCGCCCCCGAATTCAAGATGAGTGATTGAAATGTAAATGCAGCGGATCAGGTGACACACTCAGCCCGTCTCTTCCTGCCTTCGTCCTGCTGCACAGCCGCTGGTGTCCTCTGTGAACAAAGCGTAATGCTAATCAACATGTTCTACAACTCTCACTTCTCACACTTCTTCCTACCTGCTGCACTGAGTGTTGGCCTATCCCATGAGGAGCAGAGGCTGCAGAGCTGATGCTGGAGGGTCCGAGGCCTGGAGCTCCTGCAGCGGAAGTCCCGACTCCAGCTAAGTGTATAAATCAGGTGTCGGGTCAGAGCTGGATGTGTTGATGTGGATGGAAGCTAGAGTTGTCTCTGTCCCGCATGTTCTGCAGTATTTTCCAGCACTTCCTAAGCAAATACAGTTCTAGCCAATAGGAAGAGTTTGGTTACAACCAATCAGTGATTTACTTTTATGAATGCAGCTTTGATACCGTTTGAAATGTATTTCAGGTGCTCAAGATAGTTTAGGGGAATGAAGTGGTGCTGGCCTCTGATCCTGCATCACCTCTCGTACCTTTATGGTCTCACTAAACACAGGCCCTGGATGGAGAACCCAGACCAGGTCCATGATAGCCTTACCATGCCAAGATGTTTGTTACCAGCACACGGTTTTAGGGACAGTGAGCAAAAACGGAAAAAAAAAACAAAAAAAAACAAACTCTTTTTGTAAATCAGCCTGTTTGTAGATATTCAAACCTCCCTCACTGAAAAATCCAGTGTGAAATCTCACATGTGAGCGAACAGCACACACGTGTCTTTTGGACAGGTGGTGGTTTTGTATCCAAGAGTTTCCCGCGTTTCAATTGGACATCAGGTGGGACAGTTTTAGTTATTTTACATGCACATTCTCCAGTTATTTGATTGGACAAGATAATTGTGTTGTTTACAACAACTAGTTTAGTTGTCTCTCCGCTCCTCTCTGCATCTTATTGGACTCCATGTTTGTAGCTTCTCCCTATACGTCAAGAAAACATGTCATCATAACTAATATGATGATGGGGAAGCTAAAAGACCTGTGCTGTAAACTTCAGGAAATTATCCTTGACTTCTGTAGCAAGTAATAAATCAAACTATGGAAGATCATTTCTGCCAGAAAAATGAAAAATAAATAAAGTGATAGAAACTGCAAAATAATTTTATGTTAAAGTTTTAGGGGACTGTTTTCAAACAATGACATATTTAATCAGTTATGTATGATTGACATTCTAAATTAAAATTGTGTTGTTTTTTATGAGTAAATTATTTAATCAGATAAACTAAAGTCAGTTTATTGGATTTTGTCATTGTTTTGATTCACAGCCTTAAAGGTATGACCTACTATCTCTAAATTCTACAGCACAGATTTAGACTTTTAAAACATTTAAGTGAAATAAATTTACGTAAAGTTCTACCTAACTAATATGTCATTAATTTTGACCTACTGTGTGTATTTTTTATTTTTATCCTTTATTATGATCATTTTACTTTTTTTCCTCCCTGACTCAAATGAGCTTCCATAAAACCCTCCAGTAGAAGGAGCTGAAACCCGACCTGTCCAAAAAGCACCTGCTGTGATAGTTGTGTGTTTGGGTTTCTGTGCTGTCATGGAGCTGGTTTCTACACAACAGTGTGAAGAGTCAAACTCAGGACATCACATGGACATCAGTGTGTGTGTGCGTGTGATGGAAACAGAATCAAGTTTCTCTGTTATGACAATGGAATTTAAAGATTTTTAGAAATAGCCTGATGAGGATTTTGCTGCTAACTCCAAAAGTTCCCCTTCTAGTTAGTTTGAAACCAACTGACACAAACTCAGAGGAATCATGGCCAGCATTGTGGTAAAACATCACGATGTCCGTACTGTATCACTCAATCTGTCAGATGATGACAGAACTGTTTATTTCTACCGTGTGTGTTCAGTCAGTCAAATGAGAAACGTCTGGTAGTCCTCGGCGTCTGGTTCTTTGTTCCAACCCGGGCCACTTGATCAATAACTGGGGCTGGACTACCAGGACTGAAGTGTAGACTTTGTGTTGCCACCACATCATCATCATCCATCAGAAAAAAATCCTGATTGGCGGTTCCAGCTGTGGGATCCATCACCAATAAAACCAATGAATAAGAACTAAACAAAGCTTCAGGTGTGGTCTAGGTAGCAGTTTAGCTTTAACGCTGCTACAGTGCTTTGCTGTGGCGCTGGGTAGATACACCTGGATGTCTGTATGGATCACCACTGTAGATCAGTCCCCCTTTCACCACAGGTTTAACATTGTATAGACACCTCTGTCACAAATGAGTTACTATTACAATAACCCAGCAGTTCTCTCTAAAGAGACCAGAGGACTGATAGATACCAAAAAACCCATTAGCATTTTCTCAAGACCACGTTGTGTTTACATTGACTCCTTGAGACTTTGAGGGTTTTTTCTTTAATTACATTAGTTTTTGTCAGTACAGACGACATGCCACTCTAGGCAGACCGTTTTACAGATATGCTGCCTGGTTTGTTAAAGTGCCCAGTGATGATGCAGAGTGTGAGGAGCAGCTGGTTCCGGGAGGATTTTCCCTCTGTAATTAGCAGCTGTGATGACGAAACACCCTTCAAAAATGAATATTATGGTGCAAAAACCCAACTGTCTTTCCTGTTCAGTCATGCACTGGTGTTCAGCAGACCAGCAAACCCTTCTACTTACCTGGGGTGAACATGGTTTAGATGCTGTCCTGGTTTGAACTTTAACCTGCACTTGTTTTTAAGGTTTTTAAAAAGCAAAGTCCCCAATTTCAAGCTGCCGTTATCAACACAGGCAACAAGATTTAAGATTGGTGATTGGATATTTCGTACCAAAATGCCCATTGGGAGTTCTTGTTAGCTCCACAGAATTTGAAGCTTACTTCTGGAACCATGGATACTTTATAAAGCTCCTCCCACTGTGCTTCTCTACAGTATCCCTGAATTTAAAGTCAGCAGCCTTTGTGGTGAGAGAGGAATTGGAGTCAGGAAGACACGGAAAAACCAGCCTAGACTCCAGCTGATTGGATTTCCAGCAAGTTGGAAGCAGTGATGATGATGTATTGTACGTGCAGTGCGACAGTTTCAGTTGTGAATGAGGTGTAATAAGTCATTTTGTGAAGTGCGTCAGGTCATGTCCAGATTTGTGCCTTGATTCTTGAGAGAATCACCTTCTGTCATGTTTGAGCTTGACTGCTGTGGTGCTGGTTCCGGCCTCGTACGCTCTGATTTGGGACAATGCTTTTGGTTTTTGGGTTTGTTTGAAGTGGGATCAGGTGGGAGGTCACTACAGGAAGTCCTCTGGTAACAAGGTTTACCTGGGCACCTCTACCTGCATTAAAGGAAGCCTCTCCTTATCCCCCTGAATCCTGCACTGTGTGGGACAGGAACAGATCAAGGAAAACTGCAAACTACCTGATCTTTAATGAACCCTGTTGGTTAATACATCATGACCTTTTGTTACTGAGCAAATATCAGTGTCAACGTACCCTTTAACTGTCAAAGATGTCAGTTCCACCCTTTAAAGGTACATTCCCTGACTGTTCTAGGACCCACAGGGTTCTCAGTTGAGTTTCCAAACTTCAACATTGACTGGGAGAATAGTTAATAGTAGTGTTGGTTGCAGAAGTTATGTTACCCTCAAGGCAGAATTGACCTTTAAAAGCAGAAGTGTCATGGCAAGAAGTTTCAGTGTCTCACTTCAACATAAATGAGGCCTGGTCATGGGAGAACTTTACTCTTGTGGATTGGATTGGAGAAAGAATCTTCGACCATTTCTGTAACTTTCTGAAACCAACAATCCAATGTTCACATCTGCTTCACCGTGATTGGCCAGCTGGGTTGAGGTGAGAGAGGGGGCAGGGTATGAACTGCTTTTCAAAAATACCAGCACAATTGTACAAAGTAGTCATTTTCAAGTACAACCCATCCCTAGTCCTTCCAGATATCAACCATACGCATGTAATTCCATGGATTGGCCAGCAGGTGTCGCCAAAGCCGTCCATCATCACTGGGGGAAACTTGAACAGAATCAGGGGTGTACCTAGGTGAAGTCTGAGAGGAGGGGCCACCTGCGAGTACGTCAGATCTCAAACATGACCTCTCTGCGGTGGAGTGGGTGGAGTAGAGAGAACAACCTGGTTCCTGTTCACAAACAGGTGAATTTGTGTCTGAGGTGAGGTTTGGTCTCACTGAGGAGGGTCAGAGGTAAAACAGCAGAGACAGCCACTTTAAACGTGTGTTGGTCGGGTGGTTGTGTTTTTAGGGGAAAACAGATGAAAATCTATTTTTTTTATTTTTTACTTTGTACAAGCACCATGATGTAATTACCTCAATCAAAACCTATTTTACTGTCTAAAGTTCTATTGTTGTAAAATACAATTATTTTGTGTAGTGTAAAATCTTACAGTTTTATAAAAAAAGGAAAGTAATGTTGGTTCAGAAATTGTTGGTATAAATTGTGGATTTCTGCTCCATTGGGTAAATGTTTTCTTTTTGAGGAATAATTTTTTTTTTTTTGTTTTTGTTTTTTTTTGTACTTGCTAATAACCCAGGATAAAAGGCAGAAGCTTCTGGATCTGTTCACTTGTCACAGACCGTTGACATCTTCCTCTCAGTTCTCTGATGGTCTTTAGATTCACTCTGGCTCTGTGGTAATGAATCTGACAAGTACCTGTGTCGTTGTTCATTTCAGTTTGACTTTCATTAACATAGCGGATTGTAGTTTGAGGGGTTTGTGTCATAATATAGCCTGCTTTCTAATGAATACACAGGAAATGTGTTTCAGCATCTTTTTGGTCTCAGCAGAAAGATGGAGTCAGAGCACATTTCACATGTATGTCTTTTAATCATGTTATATCCTCTCCACAGTTTGTTGGATAGCTCCTGTTATGTAAATATTACTGATTAAATTAATTTAAGTACGTCTGTCTCTGGCTCTTTGTTTGTTTGACTCAACTGTGATCATGTCTCATATCATTCAGACTCATGTACAGTGACCCAATAATAAAGCTAAACATCCCTCACAGCCACTTAATGGATTCATTAGTAATACTTTATAATAAAGCACGGTTTATAAAGGGTTTGTAAGGTATAATTAGTGGCATTTTGAATTGTTCAATCATTTACTCATGCATTATAGATCAATTATGAGACATTGATAAGAACTTCTGGGTTGCCAGGTAAAATCTTACATCTCCATTGTGACGTATCCATAGGACTCTCATTGACTCTTTTTTATTAGAAATGCAGGTTATCCCATTCAGCTCATCAATGCATCACCGCGTCAACTAAAGAAAATATATAAACATTGGAATTGGTGTGAAAGCAGATGAAATACATGAACTGCTGTGAGAATTTCATTGTTTTCAGATTTTCATTCAGCAACTTTGCTAAAGCAGCTGAGAAAAGCTGTGAGTCCCTTGTCTCATTCTAGTCCTCTAAAACATGTTAGGACCTCACTGCAATTAAAATGAATGATATCATTTCTGCATTCTGATCAGATTTGTATAAATTTTGCCTTAAACTCTATGAAGCCCTGGAAGAGGAATCTTCCTGTCCTGAGGTTTCCATCCATCTGGCAGGATTTGCCCAGGTCGAATCAAAACCTCATCCATGCTGTTTAAGATTGTGTCTCATAATCACAATTTTCATCAATATTCAGTCCAATATTCAAAATCTTCTATTAAAAAAAAAAAAAAAAAAAAACTTCCTTCAATGCTTTGAGTTCTTTTATGGACTATTTTCTCTAACTGGCCTCCTGTGTTGTGGGAGAGGACTCTTCACTTGGGTCAGGTGAGTTCAGATCCTCTATGACACAGTTTGTAGACTCAGTTAAAACAGCAGTCTTGTGAGTTCAAGGTGATGAAGCTTTATTGCAAATAAAATCAAAAAACACAGCAACAAAACCTGGTCCAGTCCTGGGACTGAACTGAATTGTCTCAGTTGTGAACTGATTTTTGTATCATCTCTACCTGGACACCATTATCTCATGTTCTGGGTACTTGATGTCAGATGTTCCTCAGTTGTTCATTAAAAGGTTAAATATCAGTAGCTTCCCACCGATTCAGTTCTATGTTTGACTATATCCTGAAGTGTGCAATTTGACCACATACACCACCGTCTTCTAGCATAATAACTAATAAATCACTATACTTTTGATTAAACTGGCAATAAATAGTTACACATGATCATATTTTATTAGGTAAGTAAACAAACATGAACACTCATGAGTGATTAAAACTAAAAATAATAAGTGACACATGAGTAATAATATTTCCCTGTGTCTTTTGTGTCTGTAGGAGGAGAAAGGAAGATCTATAAGCTTTTGTGTCTGAATGGGAGCAAAACCCACATCTGGTGGAGGAGACCAGAGGTGGAGGCTGTCACTGCAGCACAATAATGCCAGTGGGTGGTGTGTTCCACATACTAGTTCATTTTAGATCCATTGCAGCTGAGACATCAGAAATGTTATTACAGTGCAGCTTGATTCAGGGTGAATTAATAAAATTGCTGTGTGGATAGAGACTGGTTTATTATCAAACTCTGAGGCGTTGTTTGCTGCAGTGTAAATGAGCAAAGACAGCTTTTTAACGGCGGTACAGCGGGATCTCTATATGAAAGGTTGCATTGAGTTTCACATTAGAATCCACATCCTGTAAGAGGAAATGAGCACACAGCAGTCGGACTAAACCACATCTGTGTCCAGCTGTGACCATGAAACCAGATGAGAAGCTGCAGCTGGCTGGACGTGTCAGGACCGTGAAAGCGGGTCCCCACTCTCATCCTCCCCATCCTCTTCATCCTCTTCACCCTCCATCTGTGGCGGGCTGTTAGTGGGCGGGGCTACAGAGGGAGGAAGAGATGCGAAAGAGTCAGTGAGGAGGAAGAACAACAACCAGAGGAGAGGAAACCATACAAACACACACACCGTCCCGGACCTTACACAACACACACACACACACACACACACACACACACAAACCCATACAGAGGGCGGGTACTGGATCAGACCCAGCTTCACTTCATCCTCATCCACATACCAGAGGAAGTGGACCTCCCCCGCCCCTACTGACCCGGGGAGTCAACACTGATGGAGAAACAGGCCGGAGCTGCCGGAGCTGCCGGGGCGGCGGACGGAGCAGGGCCCAACAGAAAGCCGTGGAGCTCGACGACCTGCGGACCAGCGGCCGGTGAGACTGTGGAGAGGTGAGCAGGCTCCGTGTGACAGGAGGATGTGAAACTTCGACGTCTAACTGTCCATTTATTATGTTATATTATATTATTATTATCCTGAATGAAGAGGATAATATATCTGTCGACACAGTTTACACACAGTAACGTTTATTTATTGAAGTTTTAAAACGAGTCATTTCCAAAGACTAAATCAGCAGATTTGTAGCTGGAGTTTGGTGTGGCGGAACAGTACAGGAGCTTACGGTGTTATCTACATCCCAACACCGTAGAAGAAGAAGGGTAAGACAGGCTAACATAAACAGTGGTCTACCAGTTGCTAACAGATAGTTAGCATTAGCAGCTAGCGGTGGTTAGCGGTAGCAGCTCAGTATAACAGACCTGTAGCTAGTAGTTACAACTAACTCAGTTAGCTCAGTATGATCAACTGTGGTTGATGCTAATGTTTACAGATGTGTCCGTCCAACAACTCTCAATTTATTGACATACGGTTTTACAGTAAGTGACATTTTATTAAAATAAATAAGTAAATAAAATCAGTTAAATCATCTGAAGGTAGAAGCTTCGAACTGACACCTGGAGACTCACCTGGACCTGTTTAATTATAATTTGATCAAATTCAGATTTATTCAAGAATATCATGTAACATCTTGTAAGAATAATATCAGATGAACTATTAATGATAAAGTCCTGAAGGTGTTCTCACTCATCAGCCTCTGGTTAGGATGACACATCCCTGTCTATCTAATTGAACCTGTGAAGGTAAAATAACTCACACTTCATTAGTGTTACTGGTACCTTAAGATTAGTGACCTCACATAGTTTCCAGTATAGCTCCACCAAGTCCAACCTGAGCACAAATCCAATCAGGTTCATTAAAAACCTCTGTGAGTTTCCCCAGGACTCTAAAACCAGGTTTTGATTAAAGCTATTCTTTAAGACTGGGCCTCAAGATTAGATACAAATACAGGAGCCACCTCAAGACCCCTATAAGGAGAAAATATGTCCTTATAACGTGAACTACTTAATAACATGATCAGGATCTAATTATAATGAGATTTTTTTTTTTATCACTAATTACATATTACACGATTGTAGTTATAACTTTCATTTTTATGGCAACAAGTCAACATGTTCAACTATAACAAGATGGAAAGTTGTTATAAGAAATTTCCACATAATTTCATATGATGTTATAAATAGAAAAACAGCTGATAGAAAAGTAATAGGCCGAGTTAAAGAGACTGAACTGCAGTCGGATACAGTGATTACAGAAATACCACAACACTCCCTCTTCCTGTTCCACCTCAAGGAGGCTGTTACACATTTACAGTTTGTTTCTGCAAAGAGCATGAGAACTGATCTGAGGTCAGTGTGAGATCATGGTGGTGACACTGGAACCCAGCAGCCAATCGGAATCAAGGAATCTTTAAGTACATTTATTCAGTAATCATATGACAGATTTTGGTGTAACAGCAAAGAAAACAGTGTGAGTGTGTCTAAGTGTGTATCAGCTGTTTGTGTCTCTGTGCTCAGTCCCTCAGGTTCTCATGTGGAGTGGTGTAAACAGCTGATCGCAGCCACCATCTCCAGTCAGATCTCAGGATCAGTCCCACCTGACATCGCAAACAGGGATAACAAGGTAGCTGACACACACACACACACACGTACACACGCACACACACACACGCGCACACACACTCAATGTGCTGACAGTGTTTCTCATCGGTGTGTTTTGTAACTGTCAGGCTGGGAGACGACCAGATTTCATGGTAAGACAGAAACAGCAGTGTGTGTGTGTACACGTGTGCTGTATATGTATATGTGTGTGGGCAGAGCTTTGTGTGTTATGTGTGTGTCAGTGTGTCACAGCTGTTGTCGTTGTGTAGATGAGCCGCTGCTGAGCTGCTGTACTGTTCTCCTCTGCCTCTGCCTGCCAGCAGCTGCTAAACACACATGTGTACAGCAGGTAGAGCTGTGACATCATGAATTATCATCCTGAAACCTTGGTACAGGAAGTTCAGTCCAGTGTGCAGCATGATCTGCTGTGGGTCAAACTCTAAACACAATAATAATAATCACTGCTGTATACTGCTGTATATACTGCTGTATATAAGTGCTGAATAAGCTGCTAATGAGAGACCATTTAAATGTACACTTACTGTAGTTGTCAGTTTATTAGGTACACCAAGTTAAAATTAAATCAGTCTATTGCAACTTCAGTTTGTGTGATCATTTCAGAGGCGGCAGTTTGTGGAGTTGGTGAATACACAGAGATGTTTGTGTCGTTTAACCTTCCCTCATTGATGGAAACACCTGTCTGTACATCCATTTATTCATTATAGATAGATAGATACTTTATTGTCACAGCATATTAAAACAACATGGAACACAATGAGAACCTAAAAGCAGACACTCAGTCTTAACCTGCTGGGTTTAGGAGAAGGAGCTATGACGGGGTATTAGGGCCACATTGAGAAAAAAAAAAAGAAATCTGAAATTGCGTGAATAAAGTCGTAATTTTCAGAATAAAATCGTAATATTTCAAGGAAAGTGTTACTGTGTTAGGAATGTTACTCACAACCAACCAAACAGGTGAAAAGGACAGTCAGTGGCAGCCTGAGCTGCTTCTGGCAGCTGCTGTTTGTCTGTCTAACAATAGAATAGACTCAGTT
Organism: Seriola dumerili; assembly: GCF_002260705.1. Classification (NCBI taxonomy): domain Eukaryota; kingdom Metazoa; phylum Chordata; class Actinopteri; order Carangiformes; family Carangidae; genus Seriola; species Seriola dumerili. The sequence goes on from NW_019174366.1 coordinate 2,721,879, forward strand.
TCTTCACTATCTTTTCACTGTCCTGATGATGCTGATGAGCTAAAAAATGAATTATCTCCTTATTAGTGAAACCTGTGCTAAATTAGAGCTTCACAGGATGCTCCATGTTTCTCATTTTAAAGCTTCTGGTATTTCCTTCTCTTAATATTATGACTTTATCCTTGTAAAATTATGATTTTATTTTTGTAATATGACTTTTTTCTTGTAAAATTTGGATTTTACTCTCAAATTTGGGACTTTATTCGGGTCATTTCAGATTCTTTTTTTTTCCCCCAATGTGGCTCTATATCATATTCCATCATAAGCAGCAGAGTTAACCCTGCAGACTGCAGTATAATCACAGCTCCTGATGAGAGGACAGAATGATAATCTGACTGAAGCATCATCTTAACCTCAGGACAGATGAAGGAGCTGACAGTTGATCAGCTTTTAACATAATGTTTACATTAGTAAAAACACATTTAAATGACTATAGACAAGGCTTTACAGTGAGTTTGTTAAAGGGTCAGTGTAAAGGGTAGTTGTCCCTCTCCATATATAGTTTTGGTTTTATTAAGTCCAGGTGTGGAGATAAATGTCTCCCTCTGTTTCTGCCTCCAAACCCAGGACAACACAGGTGAGTTTAGTCCGAAACAATCCATGTAACAGTGTTTCTGAAAACACTGTTACACAGGTTAATCCACAGACCCCACTGTCTACACGCGGTTTCAGTCTGAGGGTTATTAACAGGTGCACTGTCTGTGGAGTGACTCACCTGCAGTGGATCAGGCTGGAGCCAGGACACAGTTTAGGGTTTAATGGATCACTTGTGTAGAAGCGATCAGATCTTCTCTGCTGCTTGTGTTTATGCTTGGCTGACCTGCAGCTCTCTCCTTGTCCTGCAGCAGCTCCCAGTCGTATCACTTCGCTTCTCTTAGTGGATTTGCTTTGGGCTCTTTGTGTGTGTTTGCTCCTGCACCTGTCACAGATACACACTCTGATGTTCTCAGTTTAAATGAGAGATGGAATAACAACATGTACCGGGTATGTTTAACCTCCAGGTGTCCAAGAGGCTGATTCCCAGGGTAAGAGCCTCAGTCTCATCAGCTGTTTATGGATAATACAAGCTGTCAGAACAATGTCACACTGCTACACTGTCACACTGTCACAGACACACTATATGTACTGTATGTGTCCAGACTCAAATATCTGTAGTTTTGATTGTTGTAAATGTGGTGCTGGTGTTGATGGGCTCCAGAGGTTGACCTGCAGTAACCTCTCCATCATCAGGTCAAACATTTGATTTGTCCAATGCTGTTTTTAGGTCTGTTGTTCTCAGGTTGTACACGATACCTCAGTAACGCCTGCACAGAACGTCTTCAGATTTGGCACAAACGTTCACTTAGACTCAAGGATGAACTGATTAGGTTATAATTATTATTAGGTTAGAACCATAAAATACTAACGATCGTCCTCCGGGAAACTTCTCTGCCAAAGATTGTTCGTGAGTGAAGACACGCCACTCTGTAACATCTCTCTGACCTCCAGTGATCGGCAGAGTGGAGACTCTCCTTAATACAGTATACATGTGGCCTCTGTATACACTGATACTGATACTGTGATTAGATACTGTCAGCTGATCAATCAGTCCAGCTGTGATTGGTTCTTATAGTGATATATTTTGTGACTAAAATAACCAGATGTAGTTTCAACTTCTGGATTCAGTGAATTAAAACCTGACCAGTCAAAGTACTGATGTAAAAAAAAACAAAAAAAAAAAACATATAAGAGTCCAGTATCTACCTAAATCAGTCCTGATCCGCGTGTGGAAGTGTGGAAATGGGAGCATGTACTGGGAGTGTGGAGCTCCACCAGCACAGACACTGGGCTCAGTGGTCAGGAACACCTGACAGCTCACAGGGATGAGGAGTGGTGAACTGTTTGCTACATACGGAATAATGTCTGCTGTGTAACGTCTCTCTCTCTCTCTTTCTCTCTCTCTCTCTCTCTCTCTCTTTCTCTCTTTCTCTCACTTTCTCCATGCTGGCTCGACCCTGCACCAGGATTTACATGATGAAGGTCTTTGTTACCATGGAGAAAGTGATTCTGAGCATCCTTCCACTGCTTTGGCAAGTCTCTCACTGTCTGTCCTTCCTCCTGTTTCCTCCCTCCTCACCCTGTCCTGGTCTGCATGCCTCCTCCTCCTCCTCCTCCTCCTGCTCCTCCTCCTCCTCCTCCTCTCTGCTGATCTGAATTCTGTTGGAGTTTTTTTTCAGGTTGGTCCAAACTTTGGAGTGAAAGTCAGGATTTTTCAGCCTCTGCTGCATCACTGTGTTTTCATCAGTCTCTCACTCGAGCCCCACTTCGCTATATTCATTATGTTTTGATTTATTTTGTTATCGTCTGACTTTCTCCCTTTAAGGTGATTTTATTACCACAGGGATATTAAAGGAACATACTTTTCATTTTGTTCCTCTGAGGAAATAACAACAATAAGACTTTTGGGTCATTTTTAAAAGTTTCACCAAGAGCTACACAGATTCAGAATCAGCACAACCTCAGCTAATTATATATGTCACTCAATAAAGACTTGTGTACAGTATAATAGGAGTTAGTAGCCCATAAAACAAGAACAAACAAAAAAAATCTTGAATTTTATAGATGAAAACACTGCAAAGCTTAATAATGAAAGAAAACTGAAAGTTGCACCTACAGTATTTGTTTGGGTTGTTCTAGAGGTGATCTGAAGTTATCTCTTCATGAGTTATGCTCATTCTTTCCCCTTGAAAAATTAGCCTCTAAATGCACTAAATATCTGAAATATCTGAGTGTTAACAGACAATTATGTCCAAACTTATATTTATTTAAATTTATATATTTAAAAATATTCCTATTATTATTTTACTACTAACTGTCGTCCTCTCTTCTCTGCTCCATGTATAACAGAACAGACACGCTGCTTTTGATTTTTGACATATAATTTGAAAACATCATGGACAGAAGTATTGGGACGCCCCACTTGATGTTTTTACTTAGTCTCTGTAGATCTTAATCAGAACTCTACTCTTCTCTGGTGGTGCTTTGACTGAACTCTTCCAGTTCTCCCAGCTGAGAGTCTCAGCTCTGTCCATAGACCTTCAGCTGGATTAGGACCAGGACTCAGAGCAGACCACGTCCTGGCCTTTGGCCAGTTCTGTAAATAAAGGCTGGAATCTAAGATTTTATTCTGCCAGAAGAGAAGATGTTCAGTTGTTCTCACAAACAAGTTGCTTTATTTATCAAATTATTTATTTTATTATATATTTACTTTGTGTTAACACAGTGTTAGATCCACATTGTTGTCTTACGACGGAGTGTTAGGGCAACATTCAGGAAAAAAAAGAAATCGGAAATCTTGAGAATAAAGTCATAATTTTATGATAATAAAGTCGTAATATTACCAGAATTAAAATGTAAAGTCTCCAGAGAAAAAAACATCAAGATGAAGTTTCTCCTTATTAGTGGAACCTGTGCTAAAGTAGAACTTCACAGGATGCTCCACATTCCTCATCTTAAAGCTTCTGATGTTATATTATGAGTTTTTTCCCCAAAGTTTCAGATCTTTTTCCTCCGTGTGGCCCTAATGCTCCGTCATATTGTTTCCACACACCTGAAGGACATGGTTCATTTTTCTTTGACAGGTTCAGGTTTCATCATTTTTCATCATCAGTCAGTTTGTTTTCAACATAAATACAATACAAGAGCTCCTGTAGAGAAAAGCTCACTGACAGCTGTTTAAAGAGTTTAATTAGTTTATCTAGTTGTGCTAGTAGTGTTAGTTAGCACTGTCTGATGATCACCCCGTCAGGAACATGTTCAGTAATACTAATATTGGTGTTTCTGGTCCACGTTGTGGTGTTGCTGACTGCTCTGCGCTGACTGCAGAACCTTCCTGCTCTGAGATACGGGGCTCAGGTCAGGATGTCCCAAAACCAGGTTCCTCTGCTGCCAGGAGAGACCGTCCAGACCACAGGTAACACATCCACACCAACACACAGCACCAGGAACTATCGCTCACATGCCAATTAATCAATACGTTGTCCTGCGCGCTCATGTGTGTGTGTGTGTGTGTGTGTGTGTGTGTGTGTGTGCGTGCGCGCAGTCAAGGATGTGATGTACATCTGTCCGTTCAGTGGTCTGGTTACTGGGACTCTGACCATCACAGACTACAAGCTCTACTTCAGCAGTGTGGAGCGGGTACAGCACTTCACTCACTCTTTACTCTGCAGTTTACAGCCAATCGCTTATTGATTCATTGAGTACCTGTGTGTTAAAGTCAGTGTGTGTGTGTGTGTGTGTGTGCGTGCGCATGTGCAGGAGTCTCCGTTCATCCTGGATGTGAACCTGGGAGTCATCAGCAGACTGGAGACCATCAGTGTTTCCACACAGGGAGAGAACACCAAGGGCCTGGAGCTGGTCTGCAAGGTAACACGTAGCTGGTCAACAAGATGGGTCATTATAATATCTGACCACATGTATTATGATTTTTAAATGAATTTCCTCTGCGCATCAGGACATGAGGAGTCCCAGGTTTGCCTACAAGACAGAGGAGAGTCATCCAGATGTGGTGCAGGCGCTGGCCAAACACGCCTTCCCCCTCTCCCACAGCCTGGTCAGTGTCACTCAGATGTCTTCTTTATTGTTGGATTGATTTGATGTGAGAGAACGTTGGGACAGAATCTGCTCGTTGGCTTTTAATTCGAAGAGGCTGTTCAGTCTGTGATGGGCGGGGCTTCATTTTCAGCCTGCGGGGGGGGGGGGGGGTCAGACTGCGAGGCAGAGCGGCAGGAGACATGGAGGGAGAGATGTGAGTCCCGACCCCTGACTACCTTAGTCCTGGATCACCTCAAAACTCACCCCCCTGCTCTGAGTGTAAGTCTAAGATTTGACAGGTCAGATCTGGAGGGACGTCATGAGCACCCAACTTCTTACCCCAGTGGGAGCACCCTGTGACGACGACAGGCCCGAGGAAGAAGTGATGAGAACTTTCAAGTTCCCAAAACTGTTGTTAGCAGTCCACAGGGATTTTATCATGTCGAAGGAGTTGTTTGATTCTTGTGTTTGAACAATATGAAAAAATCACGTGTGTTAGAGCTTTAGGAGGTCACACTATGACGCCCCATGGGGGGCAAGTTGAGCTAACAGACCACTTCGTTTTTTTTTTTGAGTCATATTTAGAAACCTGTGTGTTTTAGATCCACAGTGATTATTCCCAGGGACGCACCACATCCTGAGATATATCTACATATTTCAGTCGGAGACTTTAAAGACGCTTCGAGACCTGAGGAATGTTGTTATACTTTTTCTCCATGTTGAGAGTGACAGACACAAACGGTCACATCAGGCCAGCAGGCACAGCGCCTGGTGCAAAAATAGATCTCCGTCAGTTACCCAACAGTTACCCACGCAACCACTTCCTCTTTAGCCGCTTTCCCCACAAAATAAGAGCGTGAAAAACGATTGATTTTTTTGATTTTATTGTTTTTTGCTGCAGTGCTTTATTTCAAGCTATTGTGGGCTTTTATTGTTTTGTAGATGTGTGATATGAAAAATAACACAAGAACAGTCATCAAGACATCAAACCTGAATAAATCTGTTTAGAAATCATCCATTCAAACAGTCACCCGGGGTTACAGGAGGGAACAGAGCTTCTGCTTCATGGAAAATCCTCCAGATTATTTAGTTTGTAGGAACCTCTGCAGAAAAAAAAACACTTCAGTGGCCCAGAGGAAGAGACCAGCTCACAGACCAGCAGCAGTGACACTGCTTTGACTGGACTCCACATCTCAACAAGTGTACGGGAGGTGGGAGGCCGGTGAGGGATCATGTCACTGTCACTCGCACTGTGAACTAAACTCTCAGAAAAAGAAGCAGTTGAGGTTAAAGAGGGTTATACGTCCTCCTGTTCCTCTTCAGACTCCATCACTGGTGTACGTGCTGGTGTGTTTAGACAGTTTCTTCCATACAGTTTGATGATAAAGCACCCGAAGGTAACGTTCTTCCTGTGTCGTCCTCTGGCAGCCGCTGTTCGCCTTCCTGTACAAGGAGCAGTTTCCTGTGGACGGCTGGAAGGTGTACGACCCAGCGGCAGAGTACAGGCGCCAGGTGACCGCACAGCACCCGTAACACCGACTGGACAACACACCTGTCCAACACCGCCCATTAGTGACTAACTGATCTGACATTATAGTGTAGAACCTGTCGCACCTGTCTCCACCATGGTCTCATGGTTTCCTGCTTGTGGCCTGATGTGGTTTTGCAGGGTCTCCCTAACGAGAGCTGGACCATCAGTAAGATCAACACCAGCTATGAGCTGTGCGACACCTACCCCTCCGTCCTGGTCATCCCCACCAACATCGCAGACGAAGACATCAGACGAGTGGCCGTCTTCAGAGCCAAGCACCGCATCCCGGTCAGTCTCGTCCAATCACAGGCGGAGGCGGAGCTGTGAGTCGTTTTGTTGTTGTCCTCCTGGTTCTGATGTGGTCCTGCTCTTCCTGCAGGTCTTGTCCTGGATCCACCCCGAGTCTCAGGCCACCATCGTGCGCTGCAGCCAGCCGCTAGTCGGACCTTCGGACCGTCGCTGTAAAGAGGACGAACGCTTCCTCCAGATCATCATGGACGCCAACGCACAGTCCCACAAGCTCACCATCTTTGACGCCCGGCAGAGCAGCGTGGCCGTCACCAACAAGGTACGACGAAGACGCGTTGTTGTTGTTGTTCGTCTCCCTCGCCCCGCACCTTCATCAAACACTCTGTTCACGTCCTCCTCCTCCTCACTCAGGCCAAAGATGGAGGGTTCGAGAGCGAGAGTTACTACCCCAACGTGGAGCTGAACTTCCTGGACATCCCCAACATCCACGTGATGAGGGAGTCGCTGAGGAAGATGAAGGACGTGGTTTATCCCACCATAGATGAAGCTCACTGGCACTCTGCTATCGACCAGACTCACTGGCTGGAGTACATCCGGGTACACCACACACACACACACACGCGCACACACACGCACACACACACACACACACACCTTTGTTACACACACAGTATCAGTGTGTTCCTGTCTGATGTGCTGTGTGACCCTGTGCTGTGTGCAGCTGCTGTTAGCGGGAGCAGCTAAAGTAGCTGATAAGCTGGAGTCGGGGAAGACGTCGGTGGTGGTTCACTGCAGCGACGGCTGGGACAGAACCGCTCAGCTCACCTCTCTGGCCATGCTGATGCTGGACAGCTACTACCGCACACTCAGAGGCTTCCAGGTCACACACACACACACACATACACACACACAATCACACACACACTCTAACTCAACTACACACACTGCATCTGCATCTTATCTGTGCACTGTTCTAATGTCTGTGTGTGTGTGTTTCTGCAGGTTCTGGTGGAGAAGGAGTGGATCAGTTTTGGACACAAGTTCGCTGCAGTGAGTTCAGATCACAGTCATCATATACATATCCTCGAGAACCAACAGAACCGAACACAGCTGAACATCAGTGTTGATACCAGAGCTGTCGCTACACTGGTTTGATGTCTAACACCTGCATCAGTTTGTGCTGAGGTCTGACACAGAGACAAACATGTCATCAAAATATTACTCATGCACTTTGTTATGGCCCAGCCCAGGAAGACACGCATGGATGTATTTATTTAACAGAAATGAAAAAAAGCCATGCCCCATGTTCCTGTATATCAAGTGTAAACCAGAGGTGGCGCTATGACTGTGACTTCATATTGGCATGTAGATGTCTTCAGGTCAGGATTCTTATCAAACAGCTGGAGTTATAACAACGAGACATCAAAAATCACCATGCCGCCACAGGCAGGTCCCCCAGAGAAAACTTCACAGTTTTCACATTGAGGCATCATCAAGGTTTTTCTCATGGAAACAGGTGGAAGCTTCCTGTTTTGAGACATGTGAAGTGATGATGTAACACAGTCAGCTTGTGTCTCTGTGTGCAGTCATGACGACAGATGTGTGATCACCTGACCTCAGGTCTCCTGACTGTGTGTCTCTGTGTTGCAGCGCGTGGGTCACGGTGATGAGAACCATGCTAACTCGGAGCGCTCCCCCCTCTTCGTCCAGTTCATCGACTGTGTTTGGCAGATGACTCGCCAGGTCAGAGGCCTTCATCATCATCTTCATCATCATCATCATCATCAGCTAGCAGAAATAATAACCCAACACTGAACCCATCCAATCACAATGGTAACCACTCCTCTTCCTCTGACTACAGTTCCCAGCAGCCTTTGAGTTCAACGAGTTGTTCTTGATCACTGTGCTGGACCACCTCTACAGCTGTCTGTTTGGTACATTCCTATACAACAGTGAAGAGGAGAGGGCAGCCAAGGTATGTACCACTCCTCTGTTAACGGGGGGGGGGGGGGGCTGGGGATCCAGGTCCCAGTAAACCCCTCCGTGTCTGTGCCAGAGTGCAGACACGCCGAGATACCGACTGTTGCTCCCCGAGTATGGATCCGTATAGCATTTAACAGGTAAGATGTGCGCCGGACTGACAAGAGTGAGTGAGTGATTGACAGCAGTGACTCTGATCTGACTGTTCCATGTGCCCCCCCCCC
>NW_019174366.1:2730676-2751984 GCF_002260705.1 Seriola dumerili
TTGAATCCTCCAGCGCCAAGAACACTGTACTGAGAACCTCCTCCTTCCTCTCCTCCTCCTCTGCTCTCAGCTGATTAATGATCAGAAACAACAGATTAATAATATAGAAATGATTTCAGACCTCAGACTAAAATAAACAGGTTCAGGTCTGAGTGTGTCTCCTGGTTTTTATTCACACATGTGGACTGTGTGGAGTCAGTCTGCTCAGGTGTTGCTGATGTCACAGGAAATTAAACTGTTTAACTGACAGTATTAAAAATTCTTATCATAACAGTTAAACAGTTAATTTTGAATGACACTAGTTGTAAAATAATGACTTGTGATATTATACATACATGACATAAAATAAAACTTTACTCATGATTTTATTTGTAAAATGAATAATGGCGGAAATTTATTTGAATTGATGGTGAATCTGCTGATTGTTTTTGTGATCAGTTGATTAATTGTTTATAAAATGTCAGAAAACAGTGAAAAATCTATCCAAGATCTGTCCAACCAACAGTTTAAACCCAAATGTCTGTCTCTAAGAAAAATGTGACACACATGTGAATCAGTGTAAAAACATCAGCTGTGTGAGGATGATGATGAGGAAGCTAGAGCCTTCCTCGCAGGAAACAAACATTTTCATTGTCTAAGCTTTGACTGGATATTTAACTGACCTCTTCTTCTTCTGTGGTAGTTCAATGGCAGCGACTGCAGCAGCTCCATCTGGATGGATGACTGTGGTGCTATTGTACTGTTACATGCTACATTTATATCCGTGCTGTAGCATCATGATGTGTGATGTGTTTCAGGTGCCGGTGCACCAGACCCTGAAGGAGCTGCTGATCCTGAGAGCAGAGCTGCAGAGGAGGGTGGATGAGCTGCAGAAGGAGACCACCTCCCACTCCCTGTCCTCCTCCTCTGAACACTCCCCCTCCCCCACACACACCACAGGAACTCCACTGCACAGCGCCGTCTGACACACACACATACACTCACACACACACACACACACGACACTCATCACAACACTTCACACATCAAAGGCACACACACACAGTTAAATTCATGCTTTAGGCCAATAACAGTGTTTACACTCTGAGGGATTCTTACATTTATATTAACATTATTACAGAAACCAGATGTTTGTAAAGTTTTTTTAAAAGTATTTAAAGAGAATTAAAAACCACCTTCAGTGAACTCACCCTCCCTCTGCTTATTTATATTATTTAAGTTTCTCACCTGGTTCAGAGCAACCAGGTGAACCTGCACTGGAGGAACACCTGGGAGTCTTAACTCTGACTTCAGATCAGTGAAGAAATGTTACGTCTCAGGGTCTGTTATTGATCGATTATTGTCTGTAGTGTTAAAGATAGTTAGTGCTCCCTCCCTCACTCTTCTTCCTCATGATTTATTTGACCAACGCAAACCTGAACATGATTAAAACACCATACGTTTTAAAAATCCTCTGCTATGATTCATATTTTGTTTATAAAACTGGGTCTGAAGCTCATCTACTCTTACTTCCTGATTGAGAAATCAGGACATATGCCCCGCCCACCACCTGCTGTCTCCAGGTGGACAGGTGAAAGAGCAGAAAGTATCGTGATGGTTAGAGGAGGAAACATCAGAGAGACTCAGCCACATGTTTGAGCCTCAGTCAGACCCAGACTCAGATGAGGAGTCTATTGAGGCCAGAACCAGAGACTAGCAGACGGATCTGAACGGTTAGCGCAGTTAGCATCTTTTATTTGTTTATGTCAGTGGCTCCCTACCTTTGGGCTGACAAATCATTTGCAAAACTGTAAAATTTTGGTGAAAAGATGTAATTATATTTAAAAATATAAATAATAATAATAAAAATTTAATGTTTCTAAATTAAATTATATTTAAAAAATATTAAAAAATGTTGAAAAGCTCCATCCATTTTATTTTTCACATCATTCCACATCATAGACTTGTTTCTATCTCAGTCTGATTGCACGCTGACAGATCACATCCAGGGCAAAAACTGGAGAATGAAAATTTAGAGCGGATTAGCAACAGGAAGAGTTAAAAGGAAAAAGATTAATCAACCTAATCATTAAAAAGAAATAGTGGTCTAAAATCACATTATTTGGCCTTTGTTAAGTTATGTTGGATGTTGGTCGGATGTGAGTCGCCAAAATTTTTGAGATTTTCAAGTTGGAAAAGGTTGGGACCCACTGGTTTATGTTGTTTGTTAGCTTGTAACTGACCTTGGCTGACAGTGTTAGTGGTTGTGCTAATGCTAACTCTCTCTCTCTGTACTGACAAGGTTTCAGGTTTATTTAGCCCCGCCCCCCGTCCCCACAAGTTGACTGGATTGGTTCCTGAGGTTTGTGCCGTATGAAGCCCTGGCTGTCTGAATCTGTCTTTGTGAGCCTGTCATTGGTTCACTGCAGTTCAAGGTGGAAACACTCAGTCATGGTGTTGATGATTATTTCACTCAGCATATATCTGTATTATATAAAAACATCATAAGAATGTTAAAGGTTAAACAGGCTCAGTGTTTACGTCACTGGTTTCACATCCTCTGTGTGATGCTTGTTTCCGTCACTGCCAAGCACAACCACTGTTTTGTATATAAACCAGCTGTGGAAGCTGAAGTGTCAGTCTTAAATGTCTTTAATGTAAATAACGTGTCTAATTAAACACAAACTTCTTAATGAGCCAGAATGAATTGTCGCATTTATTCCTGATTAAACCAGATCCATTCAGACTCCAGTCTCTGTGTTGTCTTTTCAAAGTTTCTTTATTGGTTTCATATCACGAACACAAACCTGTAACACATCAGCAGGGTTATCATAGTGGGATAAAGAGAGAAAGCAGAGCTTACTATTACACTTCAAGCTATGAAGACTGTCCAGCTGACAGAGAGACAGTGTCAACATCTGTCATTGTGTGGAGAAAAGCATGCATCTAGAGTGTGTGTATGTATGAGAGGAGAGTGCTGTGTGTATGTGTTGTACGAGACAGGAAGCCTCACAAAGACGGGGGGGTGGGGGTGGGGGTGGGGGCAGGCACTAGAGTGAGAGGACAGTCCGAGTGGCAGCAGGGTCATGTGAATTGTCGTGATCTACATTGAGCAGATGTTCTACACAATAATCTGGGTTTATCATCAGTTAGCCTGACATCAGTTCAGGGCACAGGCTTGGAACCAGCCCTTAAGAGCAAAACCTGGTCCTGGTCCAGATTAAGTCTAGTCCAGGATCCTGTTAGCTTGAGTTGATTGGTGTTGATTTAACACAAGCCTGAATTTATCAGTCCCTCAAACCCGACTTGATCTTGACTTGAACTAAACTTGATCTGGACCTGTTTTTGCAAGAATGAACCGCTACTGTCAATCAGGAGTCCGATCCCATGATCAACGATCGGCTGATCATTTAACATCTAATCCTGGTTTCAACTTTTTATTTCAAAATAAGTTATTAGAGACAACTTCATATCCAGGATTAAACAAACCTGAAAGTGCAGTTAGTGAGATGAGAATTAACTGGATCAGTGTATCTGGTTAACAATAAGTGGTGTGCTGGTTTCAGGTGCTGGCAGGGTTTTTATTTATCTCTCATACAATAAATTAGCAAGTTATTAATGATCAAATATGAATATTTAATATTGATCAGATTGATCCCTCTCTGATTCTCCATCTAACAGGTCAGGTCATATCGCCGTGACTACCTCCAGTTTTTTTAAACAGGCTTTGTAAAACACCTCCAGATACCTGGACCAGGTACACTGACTCCTGCTGCTGCTGCTGAACCACACACACCTGTCACCTGTCTCCCAGACCCCCGAGGAGAACCCCCCCCCACCAGAGTCCACAACCTCCCAAACCCTGGACCAAGACCACAGCTGGATTAAACTGCAACAGGGACCAGGGTCAAAGTGAGCCACTGTGTGGTGGTTGGTGGTCTTGAGACTGTACTGGTCTTCATCATTGACCAGTACCAGACCAGTAACCACCTGCAAACAGTATTACAGGTGTTCCAGATGTTACAGCAGCATCATCATCAACACAGAGCCAATAAGAACTGAGTCACTGTGTGTCTGAGTGAACAGATATGACAGGTTATTAATGAGACATCAGGTGACCTCAGGTGACCTCAGGCGAGGTCATGTGTTACATTCAGGTTCAGGTTCAGTCCTCGTTTTACAAACTGACACATAAAGGCAAATCAATCAGCTTCATCTTTGGTGAGTCTGTTTCTGCTGATGAAGACGAAGATGAAGGTGTTTCATACATTCACTAAACAGGAAGTTTTGTGTTGTGTTTGCTTTGTGTGACGTTTAGCTCTCAGCAGCACCCACACCTGTGATCCCCCCCTCCCAAGGGGAGGTGAGAGCCGTGGGCGGTGCTAGTGCTCAGGTACAGCTGGGGTGTGTTTGATGAATACTGCAGCGTGTCCCCGTGGGACGGTGCAGGTGTAAGGCAAAGAGAGAAGAGCCACTTCACTAACAGCTGTGCTGAGTGTCCATGACAAGGTGAGTTCATTAGGTGCTCACAGTCCCTGAACACAACACAAAGTCTGAACCACTTTAAGAAAGACGTACCCCACAGAAAACTGAGACCACCAGAGCGACTACATATTGGTTCATGTTTCAGCACTGATCTCTCAGGGTCTGGCTGCACAAAGAGCTGTATGTCTGGTGTACTGAGCTTGTGTGTTGCTCTCCAACCCCCCCCCCCCAAAACAGTCCAAAAACCTGGTCCTGTACGTACTACACTGGGTATCTGCTACACAGACGTGTTCTGAGCATTAACATTTGGCACATTTGGCACATTTGTAGGCGCGTACAGTCCCGAATAAAGTCTGGGTGCTGAACGGGCTTCTAGACCACGTCCATGAGGAGGAGATGAAACCACCACACAGACCCTCAAGAAGGTTTTTTAGTCTACTGTTGATAAAAGATTCATTTTAGAGCCAAACTGGACTTCTGAGAGTTTAAAGAAATCTGTCCACCAGCGTTAGAGGAAGATGGAAACCAGGTCTGGATTTAAAGACTGCAGGGGAACCAGTTATTACCAGTGGATTTTAATGAGGAGGTCTGTCTGCTGAGATCTCAGGTGGTCTACATTAGAGTCTTTGGAGCCTCCATGGCTTCAGAGTCAAGATGCCAACTGTTCTGTTAAGAGTCCAGCTGAGGACCTGTGTGGTATCTCTCTCCCTTGTTTCCTGTCTCTGATCTCTGCAGTCTCATGAAAGCTCATATAGACAGCAGAGTTTTGTTTTGTGTTATTGAAGCTGACCAATAAAAAAAAAATCTGATTAGAGTTTATCTGCCGTGAGTCTCCATCACGGCTCAGTGCTCTGTTGAAGAGCAACACAGCTCTGCTCTTTATAAACCGTCTTCTTCTTGTGACAGTTCTACTTCATTAAAGCTCATGTTTCCTGTTTTGTCACAGTGAATTCTTCCTGCTCAACAACAGGAAGTGACACACACAATCATCTTTGTTCAACCAGCCTGAGATCAGAGTGTTGATGAGCTGATCCAGTGTTCAAGGACTCGAGCACAGAGGGACTGTGGGCACAAGCAGCTGCTTTAGCAAGGCAACATGGAGGAGACCAGGCTGTGGTGTATTACATAACACACTCTCTTTATAGGCCACCAACACAACACAACACTGTCTACAGTACAACACATACAACAGCAACTCTCTCAGTGTCTGACATGGTTCATGTAGAAACTATTTCTCGTTCAGACCAGGAGCCGGTTTCCAAAATCCTCCACCTCCAACTGATCCATCACCCCCCCCCCCCTCTCTAAAGGAAACAGTGAGTGATTCAGCCCTGGTCTCCAAAATAAAAGCCTCTGGTCGAGGAACACACAGGACTCCGCGAGTCTCTAAGAAAAAGCGCACAACAAAGTCGCAGATACAAAAAGTTCAGCTACGTTATTAGGAAAAGTTTAGTCGGGTACAAAGTGTAAAAAGAGCAGGCAAAGAGTGTAAACACACACACGCACGCACACACTGAAGAGTATAGTCTAATACACACTGCTACAGTACAAACACAGTAATATGTACAACCATCACAGCTTCTATTCAACTTCCTACAACTACAGCTGCTAACGTCACCTACACTGCTAAAGCAGGTTCTACTGTAAATTATATCAGCTTCACCAGGGTCCACGACCTGGTCCACAACCCTCTACACGCCTCTACATCTCATCCCACGGTGGCCAATCACAGGCCTCCAGACTGATCATCACAGCATCTCTGCACTGTGATAGAGACACAGTAACACACATGAATCTGAAGACTCATCTTCACCAGGATTGTCTCATTTTTCTACAAAATATTTTCTATAATAAATCATCACAGAGGAGGCAGTTATTATCCCACTGTTGTGTGCCAGGATTGTCATATGATTGTAAAAAAAATTGTATAAACCTTTAATATTATATATTATTATCTATTATTATCATTCTGATTCTGATCAAAAACTGAAATCAATATATTTTATTGATGGGTATTGATGAGTCACCAGGTTAAAGTTCGTCAGTGTGTTTCTGTGGGTTCCTGCTCACTGTATCACTCCACCAGCCAGCAGAATCACTGGAGCTCTTTTACCTACAGGGGAAATATCGCCATCTATAGGTCACCTGATAATTAGCAGAGTCTTTGGGCTTGATGTAAAAACATGCTTTCATCCTCGGCCCCTTAAGTTTGAGCGAAGCCCTGAATGTTCACAATGTCCTGCTCTGCCCCTGTAGTGCAGCAGATAACTGCAATAATCCGTCAAATGTGCTACAAACACCAAAATTGGTATGTTTCTCCCTGTGGGGCAATTCATTTGAAAAATCCCATTAGCTACTTGAAATTTCAAAATTTCAAGATAACCATCATTTCTGGCATAGGAGACATATATTACCACAGAATTATACCCATGGGACAGATTTCAATGATTTTGTTATAAATTTTAATCCTGTTTTTTCTAAAAAATTCTGCATAAAACGCAATGTATTTGCAAACCATTTGTTATGAATGAAGAACCAAAAGTTTAGTAAGAGTCGACAGTCAGTACTTGTTTACTTGTCTTAACATTAGCTCGCTAGGCTAACTTGCTAGTGTTAGCACTAGTGTTAGCAAGCTTTTTTGTGAGTAATTTTTCTTTGTAAAAAATATTTTTGCTGAAATATACTTTCATTTCATTTTTACAGTGTACTGAATTCAACTTCAACACTGTTAAAATGTACGATTTGATACCTAGATTACTCATATGAGAAAATAGTGGATGAACTTCCTTGCCAGAAATGGTGGCCATCTTGAATTTTGGAGTGGCCAACGTGTTGAGGATTTGTGCCAAGTTTAGTACTTGTATCCACATTTGAAAGATTTCCCTGAAATATGCAGTTATCTGCTGCGCTACTGGTTAGCATCCACATGTTATGACGGCCACCTTGGGATAGAGATTAGCTCAGTTGTGCACACACAAGCATCTCAATGCTAACACAATAAAACACAGTACAAACAATCATCAGCTCGTCTGCAGCAGCTGTATCTTCAACCAAACTTCCCTCCTGTTCTTCTCCTGCAACAGAGGAAGACCCTGTTCTATCGACCAGAGAGAAAAGACACTGTGCATGTTTAAGCTAAAGCTACAGCAGAGCTAACTGAACTAACATCATTTTTATGCTACATTAAATGTGGCGATTCTGTATTTGACCTTTGTATTTGGTGTTCTGATCTTTAACTTCTTCAGTAGTGTATAAAGAAGCTGTCGGATCATCACCTCTTCCTTTTAAAGGCCAAGTTGAAAAAACATCAGGATATTTACAGTATAAAAAGCTGCAGACACAAACGTTGAGATGCCTTAAACTGCCAAAAGTCTGAATCTGAATAAGGCAACTTTGTTCATGAGGAGAGACGACGTGATGATGTAACAGTCACATGACGTACACAGTGGTGACCTGCGTGACTCCAGGTCTATGAACATATAGTATATAAAGCCAATAGTGACGCCCAGTAAGAAGCACTACATCTACCAGGTGGTCAAACATCAGTGACTCTTCATCATCATCATCATCCACTGAACAAACATCATCATTATAGTGATAACACATTAATCTAATAAATATTACATGTCATAGGAATAAGTGTTAGTATGGTGGTTACGTGTTGTAACCTCAGTTCTATGAGTACATGCTTGGCTCATAGTCTAACGTGATAATAACAGGCTGCTGTGATAATGTGTGTCGACATTATCTTTATCAGTTGCTACACGTGTTGGCACAGAAACCTGGGACGACTGTTAAATGTTGGAGACTGACTCCGAGTACCATATTGATCCAGTTCAGATACGATCAATAAAGGGATATTGATGACAGATAATCAGCTGTGTCAACAGGAAGTGACACGTTCCTGATGATGAGTCACAACCTTCATTCATCTAACAAAAGAAAAACAATTAGAAATAGCAGGTGTGTGTGTCGCAGCGTCTCTGGTTCACAGGAGGTGAACTTGCTAAGAATTTCCCACAATGCTCTCCAACTGGACCATAATCCAGTTCACTGTCAGAGACCCGCTGTGACCCCTGTGAGTCAGAGCAGCTGTGACACACACCCACAGACTGTTTCTCCATCACATAACAACATGAACAGGTTGTTGTGTTTCCAGTTGTTGTCACCTGACTGTGTCACACACTGTAAACCAATAGAGACTAAACAATACATTACTACCATCACACACATGTAGAAAGGTTCTGTTCACTGTTCACAGCAGAGTAAAAAATCATGTTCACATTCGGTGTAGAAGGACTACAAATCCCAGCACAGAGCCACAGGATCAATGAGGACATGCTACACAATAGACTGCAGCATGGCCATGTGTGTGTGTGTGAGTGTGTGTGTGTGTATGTATGTCTGTGTGTGTGTGTGCAGGGGGGTGTGGTGGGGGTCGGACATGTTTGTGTGTGTGTGTTACACAGCGTTCTCCTCAGTGGGGGGCTCAGCGTTGGGTGGCTCCAGCAGAGTCTGTTGGACTGACGACACGAAACATGATGTCACTCAGGTGAAGGTCGTATCAGGAAGTCATATTATTACATTTCAACATACAATCAATAGATCAGTCAATCAATCAGTTGTTTGTCAAGATGTTCTAAAAGCAGTGAAGTGACAGTTAAGAAACACAGACACAGCACAGACAGGACAAACGATGTATTCCACTTTTATACTTGATATTTATCAAAAGTATATAAAATGTATATATGTCTATCTGTGTGTGTGTGTGTGTGTGTGTGTGTGTGTGTGTGCGCGCGCGCGCGCGTGTGTGTGTGTGTTTGTGTGTGCGTGTGCGTGTTTACCTTGTGGTTCTGTAGCCACCACAGCTTCAGGGTTTTCAGCCTTCACCATGTCAGTGTTCAGACTCTCTGTTATAACACAGAACATTCACATACAGATACAGTGTTGAACTGGGCTGATTCTGGCCTGATTCTGGCCTGATACTGGACTGATACTGGACTGATACTGGCCTGATACTGGACTGATACTTGGCTGATTCTGGCCTGATTCTGGCCTGATTCTGGCCTGATACTGGCCTGATACTGGACTGATACTGGACTAATACTGGACTAATTCTGGACTGATACTGGACTGATACTTGGCTGATTCTGACCTGATACTGGCCTGATACTGGACTGATACTGGACTGATACTTAGCTGATACTGGACTGATACTGGACTGATACTGGGCTGATACTGGACTGATACTGGACTGATACTTGTCTGGTACTGGACTGATACTTGGCTGATTCTGACCTGATACTGGCCTGATACTGGGCTGATACTGGGCTGATACTGGACTGATTCTGGACTGATACTGGACTAATACTGGACTAATTCTGGACTGATACTGGACTGATACTTAGCTGATACTGGGCTGATACTGGACTGATACTGGGCCTATACTGGACTGATACTGGGCTGATATGATATATGGATCTGTTAATACACTGATCATCTCACTTGGTGGTTTTAAACAGAAAACTATCATAATTCTGTATCAGTGTGACTCAGTGCAGAACCCTCAGGGTTTTAAACGTTAGATTTAATATCTTTCATTTTCAGCCTCATTTTCTATCAGATTAGCTTCAGAAATTAAAGGATTACTGTCCTACAACCATCAAACCAGAGTAAACCAATCAGATTCTTCTTTTGTTTTGTTGTCTCTGGGCAGAGAAAAGGTTAGCTGGCTCACTCATTGGTTAAGACGGCGGCATGTGTTTGTTTTGAAAGTACCAGGTGAATTAACCAATCACATTTTGATTTATAGTGGGAGGGACCAAACATCACTGGTCCACACCTTCCTGAAGGATCAAGACCAGCGCTACAGTCATATATACTGTATATAGAGATTCAGCATTCGCTGTTTCAGCCCGTTGCTATGATAACGTCAACGTCACCATCATATTGGACCGGACTGTAAACCAAACTGATAAAAAAGAACTACAATCTTTATATTTCTCAGCTGATTCATTGAGTTGTTTTTATAATCAAGACATCATGATCAATGTGGAGATTATTACCTGTGATCATGATAGTTCAGGCTGTAATCACTGTTTCACCACTGGTGTTAATCAATACGACAAACACACCTATAGTTATCAAGTGCTATGAGCACTTCTGACTGGACAAAGATACGGATGTTTACATGTTAACATGGTTAGAATTATGGGGGGGATTGGGGAGCTTTGTCCCCCCTGATTAAGACTTGGACCCCCCCCCCCCCAAAAGAGGCAAGAGTTCAGGGGGGTTGAAACATTTATATATCCGTCTTACCTGTGATTGTAAATATTACAATATATTTCCCATATTCACACTTGGAAGAATACAATTTCAGACACCCCTAAAGTGGACCGTACCATTTCTTAAGCCTGACACTGGTTGAACGTCTCCTCCAGTGTTGCCAACTTAGCGACTTTATCGCTAGATTTAGTGACTTTTTAAAAAAAAAGTGCTTAGCAACAAATCCTCCAGCTGTTAGACTGTGAAACTACATTAAAATGTAAAGAAAGCAGAGACCATAAGTTTCAGTAGTGTAATCTGATTCACTGAATAACTGAGGAAGTTTACACACTGAGCTAATGACACAGTGACAGCTGATAGTTAGTCCTGATGTAGCTGGAGTTACAGTCTAAGTTAAAGCTATGTACAGTATATGTGAATAAGTATATCATTTTATTGCGTTTTTTCCTTTTCTTTATTTCATTATCATTCTAGTGTATTAATTCTATTAATAATTATATTTTTCTTTGATAATTAATTATTAATTAATAATAATTAATGATGGTTATTATGATTGCAATTGTGCTTTGTCAACACTTGTCCTGCCAATAAAGCCTGTTGAATTGAACTGAATTAAAGCTACATGAAGACGTCCACACAGTCCAGTGTCAGTGTAGAGGACAGTGTCCTCTGATGTAAAAGTCTTACGCTGCAGACCGAAGCACAACTTCTTCTTCTGGTAGGAGATGTAGCTGCTGATGGCACCCACCAGCGCCATGGCAACCGCACTGACAATCCCTGCAATGGTGCCCACCTCTGCTGTGGTCTCTGTAAACACACACACACACACACACACACACACACACAGTGAGCTCAGACAGACAGACAGACCTTGATGAATCGTCACCACAGACAGAGGACACCCACCACTGTTAGGGTCATCATACTGGTCGATGTGGTCACTGCCTCCACCTGCAGCTCCACCTGTGGAAACAACAGACAGCTTCACATCCGTCTGAACTGTTACATGTCAGTGTTGTCTGTACGACGGAGCGTTAGAGCCACATTGAGGAAAAAAAAAATCTGAAATTATGAGAATAAAGTTGTAATATTAGATTGTGTGTTGTTTTAGAGGGGAGGTATAAGAAGCTTTAAAATGAGGAACCTGGAGCATCCTGTGAAGTTCTACTTTAGCACAGGTGTCACTAATAAGGAGAAACTTCACCTTTTGGTCATCCTCATGATCATCATCATCATCATCATCTTCATCATCATCATCTTCATCATCATCAGGACATTGAAAAGATTGTGAAGAGTCTATTCTATTGTTAGACAGACAAGCCACTGACTGTCCTTTCACCTGTTTGACGACTTTCTTCTCGTGATATTCTGACTTCATTCTTGTCATTTCAGATCTCTTTTTTTTCCTCGATGTGGTCGTACCTCTGCAGCGTCAGGCTCAGACCTTACCTTTGCCTTTGTCGGGTTTGTAGGTGTCGTCTTTCCCGACATCAATCAGGTCACTGTCAGAGAACGTACCTGCAGGAGAGACACATCATCACTGAGGATGAGGATGAAGATGAAGATCTGTCACTCACAGGTAAAGGAAGCTCTGAGTTGGTGTGTGTGTGTGTGTGTGTGTGTGTTTGAAGGTTGTGTTTCCAGCTCAGGTTGTTGAGACACAGGTGACAGGTAAGAAAGCCCCACCCACCTCCCTGACCCTTGTTCTTGTCTTTGCCACCGATGTCATTCTTGGGGTCCAGAGCATCGGCCAGGTCAAAGTCATCATCAGCTGTGAGGGTCAAAGGTCAATGATCAGTGATCAGTCAGAGGACATCAGACAAATAAAGACACACAGGACATCTCTCCAAATGTTGCTGTGCCAGTTCACACTGTACCTGAACGCATCATGTGCAGACTGACTGCACATGATGCTAATGTTTAGCCAATATGTTAACTATTTGTTATTCGCTCTTCTGTAGAGCTCTATGTGTGTCTGCTCAGCAGGATGTGGTCTATGCAGGAACCCACCCCCCCCCGCCACCCCCCCCCCACCCACACACCACACACACACACACACAGATCAGCAGTGTAGCTCTCACTTAACTCGGTAAACTCTGTGTGTTCACAGTTTTTAATGGAAACATGAATTAAGAGAAGTTTTTTATTTCCACTGTTTCTTTAAGATAGAAGCTGTAACTCTTTTGGTCAGACTGTGTCTTTGTTATTTTTGTTATTGTGTTTCATCTGGTTGTTTATGCACATTGTCCAGGCAAAATAAATAACTTTGTTTTAACAAAAACATCTGGTTCTATGTTTCTTCTCTTTCCTCTAACCAGCTTGTTTTCTAAAATATAAACCAGGATCTAATCTAAACCTGGCTCTCATGCACCCAGGTCCAGGACTCAGGACTCGGGACTCAGTAGGTGTGTAGGTGTGTTCGCTCACCTGGTTTGGGTTTGGGCTTGACTGGGGCCTTGGTAACTGCGGGGATCTTAGGTGTGACCTTGGGTGGGGCTTTGGTGGTGGTGGTGGTGGTGCCGCTGACTTTAGATAAATCATCGAAATCAAGATCTGTAGACAACACGGATATAAATACATAGATGAGCAGCCACAGTCTGCAGCTGTGATGAGTTCACTGTCACGTGATGTGCAGGTGGATTTGTCTAAAAGTGAAAATACAAACTGATGATAGTGTTGCAGATGAAATGACTAGGTATGAAATGTTTCTTTAAACCTGATGTAAAACAATCCTGGAGCACGGAGGTAATAACACAGTGTAACACAGGTGAGCTCATGCTGCTCACCAGAAAACTAAAGCTGCTCCAGCTCCTCACGTCACATAAAACATTTAGTCCCATCGGTTCACATGTTGTGCTTTATCATGTTCTACAGTTATTTCAGAAGATAGTATCAGCAGCTGCTGTGTGGTGCTCACCTGCTCCTCCTGCGGGTACAGGTGGACGTGGTGCAGGAGTCGCTGTGGGAACAGATGAATCAGGTGTTCATTTATACATAATCATATGAAGGGATTATTTCACCTGGTGGTGAATATCTGCAGTACAGCGCCATCTACAGTCCCGCAGCAAGAGGAGGTCCTGAGGAGCAGTGACTTGTCGTGCTGTCTTTGAACACATCTTTAAATGTTCCTGACTGTTCCAGGCAGCCGCTGGTTTCCATTCATTTCTATATGATGTAAAAGTCAACCTGCAGTGACACAGTTCAGACCGATGTGAAAGGTCATGAGTGTGTAACCACAGAGGTACAGTAACACATTCATGTAAACCTGATGTTTCCTATTAGAGTTTCATGTTTCATGCAAAATGAATGGAAACCAGTGGAGATACAAGTTTTTCCCTCTCAGCCTCTCTCGCTCCTTCACTGCTTTTAGAGGAGATGACAGGAGCTCGTGTGATTGGTCGTCAGTGAAGGTCACCTGACTCCACCTGTTTGTTTCCTACTGATACTGTATTCAGTGTCTGTTCCACGTGGTGTCTACCTGCCCCTTGTTGTACCTGGTTTGTGTCAGAGTCTGTGATCATCAAGATCATCAACCACCCAGATCACATCTGTAACAGTCACAGTTTGAACGTCACATATGTTAAGTTAAGTTTAGTTTAGTTTAGTTTAGTTTTAAAGGACAATGCAATTTATCATTGTTCCAACACAATGCATGAAACTGGTGTGAGAGAGTTTATAGCTATTGCAAATGTTCAGCTCTCAGTCATCAGACCATAGAATAAGTTAAATAACGTACGAAACAGTAGGTGTGTTTACATCCATATAAATAGCTCAGTCTGAGGTCTGGGGGGGGGGGGGTTTAAACCAATCAGAAGAAGAGACTTGATAAAGATGGAGAGGAAACAGGATCTGAAACACAGGAAGAGACAAATGACCAATCGCAGGAGGAGCAGCGACGTCACTGTTTACACACTGAGAAACAGTTGGTAAGAGATGATCTGATCAGACAGAGAGGAAAACCACTGCTCACAGAGCTGCAGACTAAACTGTGACTGAGACCAGGTCCAGAAACCTGATGGATGTCAGCTGTTTGTAATGTTCAGTCAGTTCCATGGACGAGCATCAGGCCATGTTTAACCTCCGTGCTGCTGCAGAGTTTACATTAAAGACCCTGCTCACCTGCACAGGTGTTGTCATTACACCTCTGCTCAGGTGGAGCTGAGCTGGGCACTGAACTGTCAATCAAACACAGTCTGCATGTCCACAGCCATGTGAGTGTTGAGTGTTGTTCCAATGCACTTACTTGGTTTACTGTCATCCAGAGCATCAGCCAGGTCAAAGAGATCCTGAGACAGGACTACAGTCAGAGAGGACAGAGGACAGAGGACAGAGGAGAAAGGAGAGAGGACACAGGAAAGAGGATAAAGGAGAGAGGAGAGAGGACACAGGAGAGAGGAGAGAGGAGAGAGGACACAGGAGAGAGGAGAGAGGACACAGGAGAGAGGAGAGAGGAGAGAGGAGAGAGGAGAGAGGATAGAGGAGAGAGGATAGAGGATAGAGGACACAGGAGAGAGGAGAGAGGACACAGGAGAGAGGAGAGATTAATCAGACATGTTACAGATTCACCTCACACTCTATGATCTGGTGTCTCTGGTTAAACAGTATAAATCAAAGCAGTGTGTAATGTTGTGGGGGTGTGCTCAGGTCTCTGATCAGCTGATGTGACGATGACACACTGTCACAGACCTCGGGCCCCGGAGCCAGACGGGGCCCCACACAAAACTAATCCTCTGTGTTTGTTGCCTGGACCACAGTCCACAGATCATTTACCAGAGACACAAAGAGACAAACAAAACCCTGATAACCTCCCTCTGCCCAGTGTGTGTGTGTGTGTGTGTGTGTGTGTGTGTGTGTGACTGTATCAACATTCAGCTGCAGCATAGAGGCTTTAACATTCAGATGGTTTAAACTCCATGTGTCTCCCTTTATTTAACATTAAATATGAGGATTGTCACTAAAATGAAGTGATAAACACTCGTTAACACACAAGTGATTTTGATTTTGTAAATGTCTTTTGTCGTGTTGTTCACCACCATCACACCATCAGGTTCATTTGCACTTCACGCAGAATAACTTTGATTTAACAAAAATGGTTCTAGTCTTTCTGAGATCCACATGAATAATTACAAAAAATGTCAAACTTTCACGGCAGGTCTGGCATAGTGGACAGACTTTCACATTAAAACAGTTTCCTGTGCGCCAGCTATTCAAAATGTTTTGAAAAATAATTTTATTTGAAAAATAAGATTTGATAAAACATGTTCTTTCAGCCAACTGGGTTTATCAGCTGGACGATGGAGAAGTGAGTGATGTGACCACAACAGGTCTGGATGCCAGGGTCCAGCGGTTTGGGTCTGTTCAAAGAAACGTGTCCTACAGTGTCCTACTGATTCACTGCAGCAGAAACAACAACCCTGAAAACTGTGGACACAGCAGAGAATGAAGCAGTTTCCTCAGATGAGTATGAGTGCTGTCTTCCATCCACCAACCCACTGAGAATTCATCCCTCCATGAGGAGGCTGCCAGACACACCCACGGAGACATTCTTGGCCCTTGGACCGCAACATCCAACACTTTGTCTTGTCTAATGGTGTCCGAGGACATTTACAAGACACACATCATTTTGTGTCTTGCACCGCATTCATCTGAAGAATGGGACAACGGAGTAATTGAAGCCAAGTGTCCAGAAGAAGAAGAAGAAGAAGAAGCGGTATAAGAGGACCATGGGTGGATTCTGGTGCGGTTTCAGTCAGGTGAAGAAAAGCTGCTCTTCAGTGGTGAACTTGTGAACTTGAAGACACTTCGTGGTTTAATAAACTGGACAAAGATACTTAAAAAAGCATGAAAGAGCTGCCCGGCTGAGAGCAGTCATGGCTTTGAATGTAATATCATGTCCTCTCGCTGCATCAGCCCTCAGGTGCTCTCTCGTCCAACTTCCTGCTTGCTTCATCCCTCTCTTCTCAGATGATTTTCAGTTTCTCTGATTTACCTCTTTCAATAACCCCGCCCATGGCCCCGCCCCAATAGCTGTGATCGGACAGTTGATTTTTCATTCGGGAATCGATGACGCGTTTTCATCTTAAAAAGAAAAAAAAGTTATGCAAAACAAAATGCTAATACACCTCTTCACTTTGTTTGCTGTGTTGTAGCATGGAAAATTCATGTGACAATGAAAAACAAAAGGTTAATTAATTCTCATTTAACATGTTTTTCCATTTAATTATGACAGTAAATGTGTAGATAAGGAAATACAAATAAAAAAGTGTGTTTTATTTCACTTTATTTTTGTTTTCATTTAGACATTTAAAATCTTCCACAGTGTAAATGTCATTTGGGTTGACTTGTGTCTTCAGAGGGAGCCGTGTGATTAATGTCCCCTGGTGATGTCACATGAGTCAATGTCAGTTGAGTTAAAAAAGAAAGTCTGGGGTGACCTCAGCAGACCTCTGTAGACCACTCTCTCGGCTACATTGGCTGCCAACTGTCAACGACTGAGCTGCATTCTGGGTAATGTAGGCAAGTTTTCACAAGGAAGAGGAATGTGTGGAATAAAAAAGACAATATATGTAGTTCTGCATCACACATTTTCATCCTTTTTTTAAATGTTGAGTGCAGAGTTACATCAGTGGAGTGTGTGTTTAAGGTTCAGTTGGACATGCGGCTCTCCCATGTGATTAATATTGATGTTGTCAGTCGTCAGTTTTTCTACAGACCTGTCCATCACCCCGACCTCCATTAGCTGTTACTGTCGTCATCTCTACACAGATATGAATCAGGCTGTGGTCTGAATACAGAGGAGCTGCCCCACCCACCTGCTCCCACCGTTACACAGAACTGTGATGCACAACAAGGCATTCAATCAAATATCTTTATCGAAACAAGTGTCCTCTCATCAGTTGTTTAACGTCTGTGAGACACACACCTCATTTACACTGGTCTATACATGACTGAGGATTCATGTGTGGTGGAGGTGGGAGGTGGTGGTATCTAACCAGTGTCAGAAGAAGTTACTGGAGTGAACAAAGCAGAATATTAAAGTGAAAATCCTGCATTCAAAACTTAAATCCCAGTATTATCAAGTAAATCTGCGTTATCGAAAGTAAAAGTAGTCGCTGGGCAGAATGGGCCTTTTAAAAATGTTATAACGTTATTATATGTTGTTATAGAGATCCTGTTTTCTGAATATTATTACTGGTGCATTAACACACAAATGTGAGTGTCACAGCTGGTTGAGTTGGAACTCATTTGACCTACTTTATACAGTGCTGTGTAATTTAATGTGTAGCTGTATAATATTTGATAAGTTGATCATATGTTTTGCGTGTAAAATCATGATGCGTGAAGTAATTATAGAAGTCAGATAAATGTGGTGCAGGAAAAGGCAGAATATTTCCATCTGAAATGTGCTCAAATAGAAATAGTAAATGCACTTTGTGACTTTGCACCAACACTTGTCAGTCAGCTGCAGAGCAGCAGGTCGATACTGAACCTGTCAGGGATCACATTAAATACAGCTTCTTCATCACTGTTATAATAACATTTTGTGTTTCTGGTATCAGTTACTGTATTGTATTCAGTCATGGTAGATCTTTTTAGTTTTACTTTACATAAATTGAATTCCAGTGACTTCCACACAGCGTCTTCATTTAGATGAAATAGAGCCCTGGTGTGGGTCAGGAGTCACTTACAGCAGATACACTGAGTTCATGTGGAAAATGTCGGGAGAGGACAGTTATGAGCAGAGAGAGACGTCCTGGTCACATTATTACTCTCATTTAACCTCAACAGATTTTTTTACCTAATCCCACTTACCTTTAATATCAACCTTAAGATAAATATTTAACATATAAATATAATTAAACTTCCTGGTATAAACATGAAAAACGCAGCCAACTGGCTTTACAAGCCAAAATTAATTCACATTATTTTTTACTGCATTTGCATAATCTGCATCACAGCTCTGCTTTTACTGCCGTCCATCACACAAAACATATTTTCATATTCATGACTGCAGTGTTTCACTCAATGAATCCATATTTTATCTGCCGGTATGAGGGAAACAATTGAAATATATATATATATATATATATATATATATATATCAGATACAATAAAACATCAGGAGCTCCTCCCTATGTTAAGATAAGATAAGATATTCCTTTATTAGTCCCACAGTGGGGAAATTTGCTGTATTACAAATGACAGTACCAAATATTAAGACAAATAATGTAATAATATAATATGTACAATTTTAATACTTAGCCTAGATATAACAAAAATCAAAAAAATAGCAGCAGATAAGGAATATTGCACAGACGGTGGGTTAAATTACTTCACATGGCGCAGTATTTGTTATATAGTGCGAGGTGGAGATCACAGTGATCCGAGGACACGTGCTAATACCGGTTTAACTTTTCATATTCATCACCAGTGAGAGTGACATCATTGTCAGCATGTGCAGCTGCAGACAGGTCACTGTGGGTGGTGCCACATCACTCTCAATTCTAACAACTATCATATCTGATAACTATCTAATAACTAATACTCAACCAATATATCTATTTATTGATTGATCTATAATCACTAAATGATGAGTAATAAATGTGACCAGGACGTCCTCTCTCTGCTCATAACTTGTCCTCTCGTCAGTGTATCTGCTGTAAAGTGACTCCTGACCCCACACCAGGGCTCTATTTCATCTAAATGAAGACGCTGTGTGGAAGTCACTGGAATTCAATTTATGTAAAGTAAAACTAAAAAGATCTACCATGACTGAATACAATACAGTAACTGATACCAGAACACAAAATGTTATTATAACAGTGATGAAGAAGCTGTATTTAATGTGATCCCTGACAGGTTCAGTAATCGACCTGCTGCTCTGCAGCTGACTGACAAGTGTTGGTGCAAAGTCACAAAGTGCATTTACTATTTCTATTTGAGCACATTTCAGATGGAAATATTCTGCCTTTTCCTGCACACATTTATCTGACTTCTATAATTACTTCACGCATCATGATTTTACATAACCAAAAATATGATCAACTTATCAAAATATTATACAGCTACACATTAAATTACACAGCACTGTATAAAGTAGGTCAAATGAGTTCCAACTCAACCAGCTGTGACACTCACATGTGGTGTGTTAATGCAACCAGTAATAATATTCAGAAAACAGGATCTCTATAACAACATATAATAACGTTATAACATTTTTAAAAGGCCCATTCTGCCCAGCGACTACTTATTACTTTCGATAAGCAGATTTACTTGATAATACTGGGATTTTAAGTTTTGAATGAGGATTTTCACTTTAATATTCTGCTTTGTTCACTCCAGTAACTTCTTCTGACACTGGTTAGATACCACCAGCCTCCCACCTCCACCACACATGAATCCTCAGTCATGTATAGACCAGTGTAAATGAGGTGTGTGTCCACAGACGTTAAAACAACTGATGAGAGGACACTTGTTTCGATAAAGATATTTGATTGAATGCCTTGTTGTGCATCACAGTTCTGTGTAACGGTGGGAGCAGGTGGGTGGGGCAGCTCCCTCTGTATTCAGCCACACAGCTGATTCACATATGGTGTAGAGATGACGACAGTAAACAGCTAATGGAGGTCGGCGGTGATGGAAGGTCTGTAGAAAAACTGACGACTGACAACATCAATATTATACACATGGGAGAGCCGCATGTCCAACTGAACCTTAAACACACACTCCACTGATGTAACTCTGCGCTCACATTTAAAAAAAAGGATGAAAAAGTGTTGATGCAGAACTACATATATTGTCTTTTTTATTCCACACATTCCTTCCTTGTGAAAACTTGCCTACATTACCCAGAATGCAGCTCAGTCGTTGACAGTTGGCAGCCAATGTAGCCGAGAGAGTGGTCTACAGAGTCTGCTGAGGTCACCCCAGACTTTCTTTTTTAACTCAACTGACATTGACTCATGTGACATCACCAGGGGAACATTAATCACCGGCTCCCTCTGAAGAAACACAAGTCAACCCAAATGACATTTTACACTGTGGAAGATTTTAAATGTCTAAATGAAAACAAAAATAAAAGTGAAATAAAACACACTTTTTTATTTGTATTTCCTTATCTACACAATTTACTGTCATAATTAAATGGAAAAACATGTTAAATGAGAATTAATTAACCTTTTGTTTTCATTGTCACATGAATTTTTCCATGCTACAACACAGCAAACAAAGTGAAGAGGTGTATTAGCATTTTGTTTTGCATAACTTTTTTTTCTTTTTAAGATGAAAACGCGTCATCGATTCCCGAATGAAAAATCAACTGTCCGATCACAGCTATTGGGGCGGGGCCATGGGCGGGGTTATTGAAAGAGGTAAATCAGAGAAAACTGAAAATCATCTGAGAAGAGAGGGATGAAGCAAGCAGGAAGTTGAGACGGAGAGCACCTGAGGGGCTGATGCAGCGAGAGGACATGATATTACATTCAAAGCCATGACTGCTCTCAGCGGGCAGCTCTTTCATGCTTTTTTAAGTATCTTTGTCCAGTTTATTAAACCACGAA